>NW_022059933.1:0-36074 GCF_007399415.2 Gopherus evgoodei | reverse complement strand
TCGGCCTATGTTCTATTTTGTACTCTTAATCCATTACTTGGAAAAAAAAAAGTCCAGACATGGGTGGGACATTGCTGAGTCACAGGTGTGCCCTCGTGCCAATAAGTCATTGAATTGTACCTCCCTTGCTGGACAATAGTTGTTGATGGCCAATTTCACATATCCCTGGGCACTTGGTCACCTCCCTGGTTGTTGTCTCTGGGGAAAATAGCATCTGGATGACTCCCAAATTTACAGCATATTTCAATGACAACCATTGATCACAATCTCATAACTTCATATGCACTCAAGATATACCTATTTAAGTAGAACAATGGGTTTCAGCAGTCATGACCTTTTACATTATACCTTACATGGCAAGCCTTATATGAAATATCACTACTAGATACAAATGATAAAGATGGGGATTACGGGGCGCTCCTGCAAAGTACAGAGTGTCACAGTTTGATTTTGTCACAAACGAGGACATAGTTAGATGATCCCAGCTAGTTGCAGTCTTGCATCAGTTGAGAAGAAGGTGGGTGCAATGGTGGGGTCATATCCAATGAGCAGAAGAAGGTACACTTCTTTATTGAAGGTGTGTTAATCTGAGGTAAAAGGAAGAAGAGCATAAGGGTGACCATGAATAAGATTGGAAGATGCAATTTTGAGGAATTTAAGAAACCTAAATCCTCCCATACTACCTCTTGTGGAAGCAAGAAATCTTGCAAGGGTGAATCTAAGATGGAAATCCATTCTACATGCCACCATGGCTGCATTCTAGTGATGTACCCGGTATCTGCTGTTGCCAATGTGCTGCTGATTTCTACAATGTGAACAGCTTCATCAGGAGAGCCTGAGAAAGTCCTACCCTAAAATACCTTATAGCCCGGAGATTAGAGCAGTTTGTTGAGAGCTGGGAGACCTAATTTCAAAGCTCTTCTCCACAGCAGGCAGAGGTGAGAAGCATATGAGTTTCCCCCACATCCAAGTACACCAACCAATAGCTTAAAGGTATAGGGGATGCTTCCATATGCTAGATTGTCAAATTAGACTTTCTTTTCCTATGCATGAAAATAAATGGTGAATAGGTGTCAAATTTACAAATAGCACAGGGTCAACCAATACTGCTTGGGGAAGTTGTTAGTTTGTTTTTGTTTCCCCCCTGCCCTTACTCTCATTTCCTACTTTTTCCCCATCAGTCTATTTGCTCCATTCACATTATGGCTAGCATCGTCAATGGAGCGTATGTGAGATTAAATGGTTTGCTGTTTGGGGGGTCTAGCTCCTAGGGCACTTTTAAAATCCAAACCTGTCACTGAGATTGGATACCTAAATCCATTAGGCTCCTTTAGCAATGCAAGCCTCAGCACTCTCTGCTGCTTAAGGACTTGCCCAGCTCAGTGTTACAGGTAGCTTGTTTCAGAGAGGGATCTGTAGGGATCCCAAGGGAACGAGACAGCATTTAAACAACTCTCAAAAATCAGTTCTTAGTCTCGGAGTCAGATGAGGAAAGGTTCTTTACTCCAGACAGTTACATCTGACAAGGTAGGGTTATCCCTCGGAGTGGAGCAGAGAAGAGTTGATATCCTGACATGGTGTTTTGCAGAGGCAGACAGAGAGACTAGACAGACAAATCAGTAAGTAGGTAGACAAACAAACTATGACAATAGAAAGAGAAAACCACAGATCAGAAGGTTCTCACCATTTTTATGATCCTGTAGCAGAGTGGGTCTCTGCTCCGGCCCGGAAGGGGTTAAAACAGCCCTGGATAAGGGCTGGGGCTGGAGAAAGCAGCCTTTTAGGCTGGGCTGATTGGGGAAGTGGTTGCAGCTGGGGGCCACACCCCAAACTGAGAGACAGCGCCTAATAAGAAGGCCAGGGAAGCCAAGGGCAGACAGTCTTCCTCTGCCTGTAGAGGGAGAAGGGCCTGGCTGCATAGAACTGACAAGGTACCTAGAGTAAAGCAGGGCTGGGGAAAGACAGTAGAGCTGTGGAGCTCCTGCCTGGAAGGCCCCAGGCTGCGGCCTAGAATTAGGTCAGGAAGTACTGGGGTTGTAGGGTGCAACCCAGGGGTAAGCCAAGGCAGCAGGTCCACACCCCTTTGCTGATGATGAGAGGCTAATACTGCAGTCTGCCCCAGGGTGTGGGGCTAGCTAATGACTAGGCAGTTGCCAAGACACTGAGGCAAAATGGGGATAGAGGGTGGGGGGTTCCCAGGGAGGGGAAACCCCTAAGAAAGAGGAAGGGGTTACTGCCAGGGGGCAGAGCCCCCCAGAAAAGGGGCACTGGGGTCCAGGGAGGGACATGGGGCCAGTAGCCGAAAGGCAGATCACTGGTCTGCAGAGGGTGCTCCAGGCTGGAACCTGAGCTAATTTGGGGAAGCAACCAGCAGGAAGTGCCGTGGGGGTCAGTCTGCCCATTCACAGATCCACATTTAAAAGACAAGATAGTTGATGAATATCTTTATTCCTTTTTAATCTTATTTTATCCTTTCCTTTACACATGACCAGATTCTTCCCCCCTACACTCTTTTCTAGGGGTGGGTCTCTCAACCTGGTCCTATTGATTTCTGCCTGGATGCAGCAGTCTGCTCACACAAAGGCAAAGTAGATGAGGTAATATTTTTTTTTATTGGACCAGCTTCGTTTGGTGAGAGAGACAAGTTTTTGAGCCAGAAAGAGTTCTTCTCTCTCTCCAACTGAAGTTGGTCCATAAAAGGTATAATATCACCCCTCCCTTATCTCTCAAATATCCTGGGACGGAGACGAGTACAACTCTACTGCATGCTCACACTGAATAAGTTGCAACAAAGGGGTTGTGGTTAGGACTCCAGCTACTACTGGAGTCACTCATCTTTCTCTATTTCTGAAGACAGCACTGAGAAAACAGAGTTCATTTGGTGCATGTTAGCTGTAGTTTCTTTGTTTGGAGAGTTTGTGTGTGTTTTATGGGGAGGTTCGCGGTGGGGCATTCTCTGGAGAAGACACTTAGTTTTAATAAGAATGCAAGTATGGCCATACCTGGTCAGACCAATGACCCTTATATCCAGTGTCCTGTCCTCCATCAGTGGCCAGTGTCAGACGTTTTAGAAGGAGTGAACAGAATAGAGCAATTTGTTGAGTTATCCATCCTCTGATGTCCAGTTCCAGCTTCTAGCTGCCAGAGGTTTATGGACTCCCCAAGAGTGGGGATGAGTCCCTGACTATCTTGGCTAATAGCCATTGATGGACCAATTTCTCCATGAAATTATGTATTTCTTTTTGTACCCAGTTATACCTTTGGCCTTCACAGTGTTCCCTGGCAACAAGTTCTATAGCTTGGCTGTGCATTGTGTGAAGAAATACTTCCTTTCGTTTGTATTAAACCTGCTGCCTATTAATTTCAGTGGGTGACTCCTGGTTCATGTGTTTTGTGAAGATGTAAATAACACTACCTTATTCACTTTCTCCACACCATTCATGATTTCATGCCCCCTATTACTCCTCTCTTTTCCAAGCCAAACTGTCCCAGTCTTTTTAATCTCTTCTCATATGGAATCTGTCCCATACCCATAATAATTTTTGTTGCCCTTCTGCGCACTTCTTCCAATTCGGATATATCGTTTTTGAGATGGGATGACCAGAACTGCACACAGTATTCATCCTGTAGGTGTACCATGAATTTATATAGTGGCGTTATGATATTGTCTGTCTTCTCATCTGTCCCTTACCTAATGGTGCCTAACATTCTGTTAATTTTCTCTGACTGCGGCTGCACATTGAGCAGATCTTGTCAGAGAACCTTCTTGGTGACTCCAAGATCTTTCTTGAATCGTAACAGCTAATTTAGACCTCATCACATTCTCTGTATAGCTGTTTTCCAATGTGCTTTACTTTGCATTTATCCGCATTGAATTTCATCTGCCATTCTCTTGCTTGTCACTGTTTTTTGAGATCACTTTTGTAACTCTTCTTAGTCTGCTTTGGATTTAATTATATTGAATAATTTTGTATAGTGCGTAAATTCTTCCACTTCATTGTTTACTCCTTTTCTTACATCATTTATTAATATGTTAAACAACAAAGACTCTAGTTCTGATCCTTGAGAAAGTAGCTATTTACCTGTCTCCATTCAGAAATTTCCCTTTGCACAGAATCTGACTATGTTGAAAGCTAGGTTCTGGTACAAGTTCCATCTCTTTGATTAGATATTTGTCTCATGGGCAGATAATGGAGGAAAGGTTTAGTTTCTCTATAGGGTCATATGAGGACAAACATAGATTGAATATTGGAGACAACATTGGCTTCATTCCCATTTCTATTAACAATTGATGTCAAAATAGCCACTCGCTTTCATGAGGGCAGGATAGATTCCGATATATATGTGGATCCTGACTTTCAGATGTGCAGAACAAAGAGCTAAAATCCCATTCAGTAAGATTTTCAAAGGAGTTTAAATGACTTAATAACAGATGTTCCACTAATTTTCTAACGGGGTCTTTTCAAAAGTATGTCACTGTGACTAGAGAATGTGTTCCAGGCACACTTTTTCTTTTTCTTGAAAAATCCTAGCAATTTCAATCATTTCTCCTCATCAGACACATGAAGTAGGGGTCTTTCATATCTGAGATGAGCACCATAATCACTGGGATAAAAGTTATGGTGGAGCTTCTCTTCCTAATTCCCTCTCCTTGTTGTACAAAAACAAATTTATATAACTGCCCATGAACAAATGGAGACTGGAAATTAGAAGGTTTCTCACATTTATGGATACATTTATGAGTGTAACTGTGTGATTGCATTTCCTGAGAAGTTGGGGGGCACGGCTTAGCAGCCCTGGGCTTCATTTTTGGTTTATGTCTTAAGTTCCTAAAGCTCATGCTTCAGGGTTTACATCCTCTGGGAATGTATTCTGGGAGGGTTTTTGTTTTGGGGGATTTTTTTGGTCTCCTTCCTCTGAAGCATCAGGGATGGCCATAACTGGAGATGGGATCTTGGGTGGGGTGGGCCTGGCCTCTGAGGTGAGACCAAGCATTCTCTCTCCTCTGAAGCATCAGGGATGGCCATAACTGGAGATGGGATCTTGGGTGGGGTGGGCCTGGCCTCTGAGGTGAGACCAAGCATTCTCTCTCTCAGATGTTTACCAAGGTCATTCTTGCTCACATAATCAAACGCTAACTGATACTTGACTCTCTCTTAGCTTATTTCACTTCAGTTATGGCTGTTTCTTTTTTTACTCTATTTTATTTACTTCTGTATGTTTGTTTTATTTTTTAAATTTTCAATTCTTGAAAATATTTGTTTTTTCTTATATAATTAAAATATAATAAAAATATAAATGTTTATAGTTTTATTTTTATAGTGTTTTTCTTTTTAATTTCTTTTATAATTTTGATGTATTTGTAAAAGTAAATGTCACTGAAAGTGTCACATCCCAGTAGAAAGTTTTGATTTTGATAAATCAACATTTCCAAATCAACTGAGTGCTCTAGCCAAGGTGTGGGCTTCAGCTAGAATCCCAGTTTTATCATAACTCTAGTCCCAGATTTGGACCTTAGCGTCCAAACTTTGGGGGTTAGCATGAAAACCTCCAAGCTTAGTTACCAGCTTGGACCTGGTACTTGCTGCCACCACCCAAAAAATTAGAGTGTTTTGGGGCACTCTGGTCCCCCTGAAAAACCTTCCCTGGGGACCCCAAGACCCAAATCCCTTGAGTCTCACAACAAAGGGAAATAATCCTTTTTCCCTTCCCCCCTCCAGGTGCTCCTGGAGAGATACATAGACACAAGCTCTGTGAATCCAAACAGAGTGACTCCCCCTCTCCGTTCCCAGTCCTGGAAACAAAAGCACTTTCCTCTTCACCCAGAGGGAATGCAAAATCAGGCTAGCAAATCCAACACACACAGATCTCCCCCTGATTTCTTCCTCCCACCAATTCCCTGGTGAGTAGACTCAATTTCCCTGAAATTTCCCAGTAAAGAAAACTTTAACAGGTTTTAAAAAGAAAGAAAAATACATACAAATGATCTCTGTATTAAGGTGACAAATACAGGATTAATTTCTTAAAAGAAATATGAATAAACAGCCTTATTCAAAAAGAATACAAATCAAAGCACTCCAGCACTTATATTCATGCAAATACCAAAGAAAAGAAACCATATAACTTACTATCTGATCTCTTTGGCCTTACACTTAGAAACAGAAGATTAGAAAGCAGAACTACTTCTCCAAAGCTCAGAGAAAGCAGGCAGACCGACAAAGACCTCAGACACAAAATTCCCTCCACCCAAAGTTGAAAAAATCCGGTTTCCTGATTGGTCCTCTGGTCAGGTGCTTCAGGTGAAAGAGACATTAACCCTTAGCTATCTGTTTATGACAAGTTTATGTATTGCATTATTATCTCTTATCCAGATTATCCCCAGTACTAGGTTTTAATTATCCAAACTGAGTGCTTGGCCATATAAAGAGACTGAGAATTTCCTCTATAAATGGCTCTATGGCCATCTCTGTGGCTGGCTGGCTGCAATGATAATGGGGAGGTGAGATGCTTCCATTTGCCTGATTTCCACTAAAATCAGGCCCAGATAATACCCTATGTGATGCTCTAGGCAGAGGAAAACTCTTTGAGATGCCCTCATCCAAACCCCCAACTTCAGGTCCCTAAATCCCTTACACTCTAGACCATAACGCCAGAGGTCACTGCCTCATCCCTGTATTCAGAGCCTATATAATCAATACCGAGAAGAGAACTCAATTTTCAGAATATCACTAAGGAGTTTGAATCAACAATATCTGTTGGCAGAGAAATTTAAAAGTTAATATGTGATGATCACAAAGCAGAATAAAAACTGATCTACATGGTACAACACAAATGAAATTAAATGGATGACCACATAAAAAGGCTTAGGAGGTGAGGGTTTGGACTGGCACAACCTCACGCATCATGAGTTGGGTTTTGTTCAGGACAATGGAAGCTTCTGAAGTCCAAACCAAGCCAATTCACAGTCAGCAAAATTGTGGGGTGTTTTACCAGCACAAAAGAGGCTTCTAGAATTCAGGGAATCCAGTGCTTACAACTTCATTTGCCAGACTCCTCCTGGCAGTGATGTAATGAGGGAAATGTGAGTGAGGCACTTGCCTCGGATGCAGAAAGTCTCTCTTTTGAAAGCAATTCTGCAGCAAGTCCTTCCCTCCGAGAGGACTGAGGGATCCATCATCAAACAGTCACTGGTTGTCAGAAAGAGAGAAGGCGGCACGTTCGGTTCTTTGGCAGAAATTCGGTGATGGTCTCCTAGTCCCTCTTTGAGAGAAGGACGTGCCATCGAATTGCTGCCAAAGAATGGCACAATTCCTCCAAGAGGAACTGTCGCCGAAGAGCCAAAAGTACTGCCTGTGCCCCTTGCCTCGTGATCAAAAATCCCTAGATACAGCTCTGTCTCCTGGTCATCTTGTTTTCCCATTACACATCACTAGTATCAGCTCTTGGGAACAGAATGAAGGGAGCAAAGCTTATTCTGTTGCCAATCAGAAAAAAAATATGGTTTTTACACAAATGTGAGCTTGCCTTAGCAGCAAGTTTGTGTCTCAGTTTTTCTCATTCACTCTCAGATGTCATAAGACTCCATTATATGACTCCAAGCCCCCAGCCTGTGTGCTCAGCCCAGTATTTGGGCAGGTGACCTGAAGGAGAGGAAACATTTGAACATTAATGCATTTAAATTGATAATGTGATATTGACATTTAATAAATGCCATTCTTGTTATCTTGTAGAGGATGGTTCATTTCCACCATGGCAGACGCAGAACAGGGAAATCAAACTTCCCTCACAGAATGCATCCTCCTGGGATTCGGGTCTGTCCCTGAACTGCAGATCCTTCTCTTTCTGCTGTTCCTTGTGATTTACATTGTGACCATGGCTGGAAACATCCTCACTGTTGTGCTAGTTGTGACTGATCAGCACCTTCACACCCCCATGTACTTCTTCCTGGGGAACTTGTCTTGCTTGGAGACCTGTTACACCTCGACCATCCTGCACAGGATGCTGGCCAGTTTCCTGACTGGGGACAAGACCGTTTCTGTTGGTGGCTGCATCACACAATAGTACTTTGCTGGCTTCCTTGCAGGCACCGAGTGTTATCTCCTGGCAGTGATTTCTTATGATCGATACCTAGCAATTTGCAAACCACTGCATTATGTAACCCATATGAAGGGCAGTTTCTGCCTCCAGCTAGCAGATGGGTCTTGGATAAGTGCGTTGTTATCTAATTCCATAGTAAATCTTATGATGTTACAATTAACTTTCTGCGGCCCAAATGAAATTGATCATTTTTTCTGTGAATTTACACAAATAATAAATCTCTACCGCAATGACATATACCAGATGGAGCTTTTAATTACCATTCTGTGTGCTTTATTCACCCTGCCTCCATTTACTGTAACTGGGACATCCTACCTGTATATCATCTCCACCATCTTGAGAATCCCTTCCACCACAGGGAGGCAAAAGGCATTTTGAACTACTCCTCTCACCTCATCGTGGTGACAATTTTCTATGGAACACTGATATTGTGTATCTGCTGCCAAAAACCAACACACTCAGACCTCAACAAAGTGTTCTGTCTTCTACACAATTCTGACTCCTATGGCCAATCCTTTCATATACAGCCTGAGAAACAAAGAAGTGAAAGAGGCTCTGAGGAAAAAAATGCCAATAAATGTGTAAATTAATATCATGATTTTTAAGTCATTCTCATCATTTTTCCACACCTGTCTCATTAAGTTTGCACATGGTAGCAGAGCTAGCTAGATTAAAGCTGACTCAGGTGTCTCTATGTAAGCTGCAGTAATATCATGTGATTGCAGTGCAGATATACCCCTAACAATTTAAGGCAGAGCAGTTTCGTTGGGTTGTCTTTTGTATTCTTGTCAATTTGTTTAGGTAAAACTCTGAAAAGCAAGCTAATTCTATTTTTGAAAGAGCTCCATTAAACATTTAGAAAGCTATACCATTTCTTTTTGTTTTATTTTATTCTTGTACAAACCTTCTTTGCATGTGGGTTTTGTACAATATTGCTATTCCCTGGAAACTTATGTCTTCACAATTTACATTCATGTAAGCTAGAGATGACATTACAATGACTATCTCCTCACTTCAGTTTTCAGTGGCAATGGTTCCAAGGTGAAAAATCCAGATACAAGTTCTGGGGACATTCAAATGGAAGAAAATGTTTTGAGACCTTCCAGCAAGTTGACCATTGGGTCTAACTCACTAGGGCTCTCCGGCTGCTGTGTGCACCTCCTTGAAAGACATGCTTAAGCTGACCTAAGCCCCCGTGTAGTGTGATAGACCCAGGCCAGTTGGGAACAGCAGAGTATTGGAAGAGAGATATACAGGCCACTGAATAAGCATTTTTCTGTTCTCTGAGTGACCAGAGCAGGGGCTGCTCCAGGCCAGTGAGAACACCTGACTCCAATGAACCTGCTAAGAGTCAGGTGAGGCTGTTAAGCACCTGACTCTAATTAAGGCCCCTCTGATTCTTTAAAAGGGCTCTCTCCAGTCAAGCCAAAGGGAGCCAGAGGAGAGGAAGTGCATGTGAGCAAGCGAGGAACTGGGAGCAAGAGGCATGCAAGAAGCTGAGAGTGAGTAGGCATTCTGGTGGAGGACTGAGAAATAAAAGCGTTATCAGACAGCAGGAGGAAGGTTCTGTGGAGAGGACAAAGAAGGTGTTTGGAGGAGGCCATGGGGAAGTAGCCCAGGGAGTTGTAGCTGTCATGAAGCTGTTATAAGAGGCACTATAGACAGCTGCAATCCACAGGGCCCTGGGCTGGAACCCAGAGTAGAGGGTGGGCTCAGGTTCCCTCCAAACCTCCCAACTCCTGATCAGACACAGGCGCAGTTGATCCAGACTGTGAGGAAGATCACTGAGGTGAGCAAATCTGCCAATAAGCGTAGGATCCACCAAGGTAGAGGAGAAACTTTGTCACAACTGGTGTCAGAGCTGGGATCTGGTGTGCACAGCACGGCAGAAGAAGGAGGGTGATATAAAAAAAAAACAGAGAGTAGAGGGTTTATTTTTTTTTCACAACAATGGATGACTTAGTACGGGCACTGATACAAGCTATGGTGGCCTAACAGGAGGCTACCTGTGTCCAGGAAGCTGCCCAACAGGAGGCGGTTTGACTGCAGGAAGAGACTAATCGCCTATTGATAGACCAGGCTTCTCAAGACCGAGCTATGCTGCGAGAACTGATAAACCAGGTAAAGACCGTTACAGAACTGAACTGCGGCCATGATAGTATGCAGATCATACAGGCTAGCCATTGGCTGCAGAAAATGACACAGGAAGATGATGTAGAGGCATATCTTCTGGCCTTTGAGAGGACAGCCCTACGGGAGGCCTGGCCTCGAGATCAGTGGTCTGGCATCCTTGCCCCATTCCTGTGTGGGAAGACCCAGAAGGCTTACTATGATCTGCCTGAAGAGGCTGCAGCAGACTGCCCCCAGCTGAAAGCAAAGATCCTGGCCGGATTTGGGGTAACGACTGCAGTGCGGGCCCAGCAGTATCATGAGTGGAGGTACCAGGAAAACAAAACCCCATGGTCCCAATTGTATGACCTCATCCATCTCACATGAAAGTGGTTGCGAATGGAGTCCCAGAGTCCAGAAACTATACTAGAAGTTACTACTAGTATATATTAATATATTAGTTTTGTTGCAAACTCCTCCAGTCTAATGTTCCAGTCACATTGTGTTCTACAGGAACAAAGGACTGGACAAATCTGGCTAGAAATGTGGCATGCCACGAGAAGGCAGCAAATCACCAGAAAGCATTCCATAGGTGGAAAGAGCTTGAGATGAATCTAAGGTTAAAGTCCACAATAGATGACGAGCATCAAGAGAAGATTGCATCAGAGTTCTGAAAAGGCTCTTTGCCATTGTGAGAGGGCTTGCTACCCAAAACCTAGCACTGCGCGGCACTTCAGATCAGCTGCATGTGCCAAACGATGGAAACTTCTGCATAAACATCCTCACCACACCAAGTTCCCCAGCCCACCACCCTTTCTTTAATCATAATAATAATTCATAATAAATAAACGACTATTCCTCAAAAGAAAGAAAGAACGTCCTAGTTCTTACATCTCCTGCTTTCTTTGTATGTGTCAGTCTTCCTTAGATCATAGGGGCTTTGTATCAGGGAGTGTCCTTTCTTTTCTGTCTTGTAAAGCGCACACTAGTGACACTGACCAGATAATTAATGGAGACATCACGCACACACAAATAACCAAGCCCTTTGTCATGAAGACTGTTCTCCTCAGTAAAGCAAGCTATAAACATTAGAAAATGCCCAGAGGACTAAAAGGCAGCAAAGTGAAGCACTCTCAGGTTAGGAAACACCAGAATGAGCATTGCTTGTGCGAGTTAACTCTGCAGTAAATGAGGTAGGGATCCTACAGGCAACAGACTCCTTCAATACACAGCCCCAGAGCAGAAAATCTTTGCGCTGAATAAAGCAGGGGTCCCGTGGCAAAAAAATACTATGGGATCATGTCATTCAAGTCCGCATCATCCTGCAAACGTGCAAGAGGACTGAACTGAGGGTGCCAGGGAAACACGTCTTTGGACATGTGCTAATCTGAGAATGCTTCACTTTGTAACCTTTCCATCCTGTTTAAAAACCTTGACTTTGTATTTCCTAATGATTTTATTGATGAAAGCAAACGTAACGTTAAGTGAAGGGTTTTTGTTTGTTAATTTCCTTTGTTTTTTTAATAGAAAGAAAATCTTTTCTCTCTGTGCTGTGTAATGGGGTGACCCCCGCACCCCCTCCAGCTTGGAAGGGGTTGGAAAAACCCTGCAGAGAGCTGGGGCTGCGCAAGGTAAAACCCTGGCTGATTGGGGAAAGTGGCTGCAGCTGGGGCCATGCCCCAAACTGAGCAACAGGGCCTTATAACAAGGCCAGGGAAGCCAGAAGGATCAGTCTCTCTCTGTTTGTAGAGGGAGATGGGCCTGGCTGCTGGGAGCTAGAGACAGGGTACCTGAGTGGAGCAGGGCTGGGGAAAGCCAGAGGAGCTGGGGAGCTCCAGCCTGGAAAGCCTCAGGCTGCGGCCTAGCACAAGGCCAACAGGTCCTGGCAGTGGCAGAGGGCAGCCCAGGGGTAGGCTAAGGCAGCAGGCCCAGACCCTCCTTGCCAGTAATGAGTGGCTGATACTGCAGCCTGCTGCAGGTTGTGGGGCTCGACAATGACTGGCAGTAGCTATATACTGATGTGAGGTGGGAGTAGTGGGTTGGGGGTTCCCCAAAGAGGGGAAACCCTGAGACTGAGGGGTTACTGCCAGGGGCAGCACCCCTGCTAAAGAGGCACTGGGTCCAGGGACTGGCACGGGGATGAGAGAACAGGTGGATCACTGGCCTGCAGAGGGCTCTCTGGAGCTGGAATGAGCTGATACCCAGAAGTCACCAGCAGGAGGCGCTGCCAGGATGAGTCTGCACCTCTACAAGCTGTTTAAATAATGAAGCTCTACTCATGCGTTGGTCTATATTTTATTGCCATTGTTATCTTGGTGAAAATCCCTGTTTCAGCACTCAGTGCTGCACTTTTCAGAGTATTGAAAGTCATTAAATTAAACTGCATTAAAACAAAACTCATTTTATGCAACTTCAAGGTCAGTGAAAGTTCTCAGCCATAACCCTGAATGCGCAAGAAGCAGTTAAACAATATCCAAGAAAAAGAGCTGGAATTTTGCGTCTTGGTTTCACCTAGGCCTCACTGAGGACAGTAGCAAACACCTGCCCTTTGCGAAGGAACACAGCATGGTATCGCAGCAAAAATCCCACTGTGCACAGCAAGGGCTGTCCTGGTTATCCAGCTCTGGCCCTGTTTCATTACAAACTTCCTGTCTGTAATGATGTTCTGGTAACAATGGGGCAACCAGCTGTCAAAGGTAGCTGTTGCCATGGCAGCCAGGGTGCTAGTCATTCTCCTCAAGTATGTTAATGAACCGGAGGGAGGGAGTGTTGAGTGCTAGGTTATCTCTGATGTCACAAGGCTACTGCTCAGGCAGCACCAGTGGGCAGCAAATGTGTGGTTTGTATGTGTGTTTGGGGGGGTGTGGGGAGAGGGAGGCTTTGGCAGTCCTCCTGTTTTCACAAATTTCCTACAGAAGCCAACAACATAACTACCCAGAATACACGTTAATGATGATTCCACCCACATGATAATTAGTTGCTGAAATTTGATACAAATCCTTCATGGCATGTTTAGAAACAAGGGTTCCAAAAAAGAAGAGACCTTGTAAAACAGGAAAAGTTGATGGTCTGGTGTATTTGTGGTTGTGTTAAAATTGAATAAGGTGACTTTAAATGTTGGGCAGGGTTCCTGGGTGTGCTTGCATGCTAGGGAGCTCGGTAGGGCAGCACACAATCGGGGCGTAGCAGCAGCCAGTCAGCAGGTACCCAATAAGTTGTGTCTCTCTGTTATAGGCAGTAGCCTGCATTCTCTCCCTCTGAGTTTTGGGTTCTTACGTGTTATTGTTCTGGCTCCTAAGAAACAAATTAGCGAGACTTTGTGAACATCCAGCAAGAGTATTTTATATTTTCTCTAACTTGTTTGCTTGTGTGCCACAAACCATGAAAGGCACAATCTCATCCAAAATAAAATAAACTTATGAAGCCAAATGTCCTTTTGAAACCAAAAATGGAACATTTCATTCTGGGAAGGTTGATCTTACCGAAGCACTTCACTTTTCCTTTCCCTTTCACGGGGAGGGGCCTAAATTAGGTTTCCCTAAATCCATAATTGGAATAGGACTCAAAGCCTCGCTAGAAGCTAAGCAGCTCGGAAAGAATGGGATGATCACAATACAGTAGAACCCTGTTTATCTGACCCTCCATTATCCAGTTCTCCATATTAACCCAACAACTAGCGCACACAGGTCCAGAAGCGGGCAATCTCTCCTATGGTCCCTAGATGGCGCTGCAGACTGGCACTTTCCCATTCATCTGATTATCCGACATTTTGGTTAACCAATCTGGCCCTGGTCCCAATTCGATGGGATAAAGGGGGTTCTGCTCTCCTTGTGAGCGATCGTTTTATGCAGAGGATCTGCTGCTGATGTTATTCCTCATGGAAAAGTACAAATTCCAAAACTGATGGGAGGGTCCTTCTGAGATGATAGGGAGGGGTCACGCTGTTACCTGCAAAGTACAGAGGCACCGCAGCAGGGACGCACCTCAGACTGTGCATATAAACAGATTAAAAGTGCATCACAACAGTGAAGCCATTGTCAAGATGATATTCTGTGCAGAGGATTGTAAGACAGCCCCTATTCCTGATCTGAGGCCTGAATGCCATAGGGATATCCCCCTCAAGAGCTTTGAGGTTTGTGAAGAGGTCACTCTAAGTGAAAAGACAGTGGTCATGGCTGTGGTGCACCTTCTCTGGCAGGTATTATCAAGCAGAACAGGCCTGATTCACAAAAGTTGCCTAAGATGAAGTCAAGGTTAGATTCAGGACTCATAGTTTGTCAGATCCCTCTGTTCGATTAGCACAGTGCTCTGCTAATAACATCCAGATAATGTAAGCCCCCATACAAGACCCAAACAGTCTTATTTATACAGATAAAAAGGTGCAAACTAAACAAAGGGACAAAGAGAGCAAAATGCATCTCCTACTTCCCTACTAACTCCTATCGATCTAAGACTAATATGTCACCAATATCCCTAAAGTGGAGCTATTGTTCTACCTTAATGTCTGCTTTCCTGAACCTGGATCACAGCATTCTTTTCATTTCTACTTAAAGGCACATACGGCATTCTTTAATTCATTCGATATCTTTAATATAATTCATTTCACTTGCACAACGAACCCTGTGGGATCACAACATGCACTCAGCAAAGCATCCCACAGAACTGGTACATTGCGGCAGCAAGTTCATAAGGAGATGACAAGCCTTCTAGACAGGAAATAATTAAAGAGTCAAACAGTCCCTGGGTTAAGGAGTTTGTTTTGCTGATATTTACAGGGTGTGGGGGGCAGAATGGGAGTAAATACGAAGGGGCTTTTTTGAAGATTTAACAAGGGAGTCATGGTGGTTCGCATCGTGGGCCATGTAACTGTGAACACTGCGTGCCCTTAGCCCGGGGTGGGCAAACTGCCTGTCTGCAGGCACCGCCCCTGAAGCTCCCATTGGCCATGGTTCCCAGCCAATGGGAGTTGCAGGGATGGTGGTTGGGGCATGGGCAGTGTGTGAAGCCACCTGGATTTCCCTATGCATTGAAGCCGGATTGGGGATGTGCTGCTGCTTCTGCGAGCCACACGGAGACATGGCACTTGTGTTTTTGTCAATCTTATCTGGACTCTCTGCAATTGGGCAACATCCTTCCTGAAAAGTACTGCCTAGAACTGGACACAAGACTCCAGTTGAGGCCTAATCAGCGCAGAGTAGAGCAGAAGAATCACTCCTTGTGTCTTGCTTACAACACTCCTTCTTTTACCTCCATGTTACAAGTGGCAAACAGAGGCAAAGTGAGACTAAACCCAGGGTTTTTAAAGGTATTTAGGCTACATAAATCCCATTGGTTTCAATGGGAATTAGGAACTGAAATCCCCTTAAAAAATCTCACCCTAAGTGATTTGCTCAAGGTCGCAAAGGAAGTCTGCCATGGAGGAGGAATTTAAATTCAGACCCCTCAAGTCTTGGGCGAGTGCTACAACTTCTGGACCATCCTTCCTTTCTCTTGTGTCTGTCTAATGACATGTTTCTGTCTATCTAACCACAGACATCACTATGTCTCTGTCTATCCCCATAGAAAAACATCTGTCTGTCTAGTGTCTACCTGTCTGTCCTCAAACAGAACCACCTGTCTGACTATCTAGCTATAAAAACACCTCTCCGTGTGCACCTCCCTTGATTTAATTTACAGTGATTTTAGGGGTGAGGGGGCGGTGGGAACTGAGATAATAGGGGTAACAAATGGAAATAATTACAGTCTGAGCATCTCCTCTTTATGTCATCTGCTACGTTAACCAACGTAGTTCAAAAGGTAGTGGAACAAGCAGGGGGAGGTGTCTATATTGCAGAAATCACATATCAGTGCATAAAGGAGAAGCTGTAACACAGTTCCTGGACACTGTTTTTCAAGGGAAATGGCACCTTCCTTCATTATCTGGCTCAAGTTCCATTTCCATATTGTTTTCTCCTATAAGTCACATGATGATAGACATTTCTGCACAATGACTTAATGAGCGAGAACTAGCTCATATCTGCACTCCAGTACTGATCAGAAAAAACAGTCTCCATATTTGCATACAGCGAGGAATAATTTTCTGGTACATTGTCCTCCTCCGTCAATGCAAAATACAGCCAGACCTACCCAACCATCTCTCTAGGTGGACTCCTACCTGAAATCTCTTTAAAGGTACAGTTATGGAGCCAGATCCTAAGCTGGTATAAAATAACTGGTGGACTTTTCATTCATTCATTTTGGGTTAAAGTCTTTCAACTAAAAACACGGTAAACAATATATTTGCATGAATATTCAATCATTTCCCTGAGATATAAATCTTCTGCACAAACTGGTCTTCTTTGGCTGCTTTTTATTATAGTTCCTAGTTTTTTTCAGATTTTCCCATCTATGGTTATGAACAAGGTAACCAGTAACAAAGTTTTTGCATTTCTCCATGAGACAAAGGAACACCAAAGATAGAAATCAAAATTTCCATATGGAACGAGAAGCATAAATTCACACTCATTTGGAAGCCTTCTTTCCTAAAAAGGTGGCTATTTTGGTTCTAGATTTCTACAATTCTTTACCTTATCAATGTCAAAAATTAAAATGCATGCACATGCGTGCACACACACACACACACACACACACACACACACACACACACTCTCTCTCTATCTCTCTTTCTCTCTTCAACTGTCTTGTTGGGACTAATCACGTTTCACCATAATAGGAAACCACCAGAAAAGATTAAAAGAAAAAAACATTACATTAAACAGACAATTGAAAAATAAAGGATATTTTCCACCAAATGGAATATTAATATATTATTATATCAGTTATCGTTTCCAGGTTTCAGAACTGCTCCTAAAACATCATCAACTCTTACCTTGTTGTAACAATGCAATATCCAGAACACTTTCAAATGCCGTGTTCCCTCCTAACTGGGATGTAATGTGGGATAGAAAAGAAATTAATTCAAGAATCATTTTCAGGTAGAAAGAGCCAAAATTGCTAGTAAAGTGAAAACATCTCATCTCTAAGTGAATCACACTAATACTGCAGCTATTTAGAGAAAGTGATCTAAAAGACAATGGCAGAGAAAAAGAATGACTTTAAAAAGAAGGAGGTGAGCATTATGGAATTTCCAAAGGCTGCTTGCTTCGAAACAATTGACAACTGCAATTTTTTTTTTAAATCAGTATTTTAGAAATGCCAATCACAAACAATGCAACGTCAGCTCTTGCAAATATAACTTTCTTCTTATGAAACTGAAAGGCCAGATGTCACCACAGCCACCTGATCTATAGCAGGTGGTACTTGGAGTGGTAGATTTAAGCCTCATATTAGCACTCTAGCACCTTTCCATAATTAAACCTGAAGCTATGCTATTTCTAAGAAGTCAGTTAAAACCATCAACTAGGAATAAACTCTGATAAGTTCAATAACCAGCATTCTTGTTGAAATCAATAAGATTATGTTCACACTAGTTCACTGTATATTAATTGAGGAGATATGAATGAAGAGCAAAGTTAAGCAGCAAGAGCTGAATTAAAATGATGGATGAAACCCCCATGTCTGCTCTGGCTTCTTGCACAGCCTACAGCTGGAATTCTGCATTGGGGAAGCAGAGGCAGCAAGTGAGTTTGGAAAAGCTTCCACCTCCAAAGGAAAGGACCCTAATGAATACTAAGTAAAACATCTCCCTCTCTCCCGTGCTCACATGCAGTATCTTATCATCCTGTACAACCTACAGCTACAAATCTGTATAATTTACTGTGAGTGAGTGAAGACAGTGGGAGGACCAGCCTGTCCTTCTCAGAAGATAGTTATTTACCAGAGTCATAAAGCAGCTTCCTAGAGAATACCCACTGATCTCCACCTAAAGGGCCACAATGAATTGCAGGTCAAACAACATCAAGAAAGATGGTTCCCTTGGAAGCTAGGTGGGTCCTGACATTCCTGTTCCTTCTCCTGCTTCAAACTACGAAGAAAACTCAACTATGCAAGAGAGAATTCATTCCATTATCGGTGTGTATCCATCTCGAAGCCATGAGACCTTCCATGGGGGCAGAGAATGGTGCACTGGGGAAGCCCATTCCATACTGTACTGTCTTTATTCACAATCTTCTCTCTCCACGGCTGTCAACTGGGAATATTTCACCAGCACAAAACCCGCTCTGGGAAATTTTAAATGAAAATGTTTGATATTCAAATAAAGGAAGCACATTTTTATAGGAAAAAAAGAAAAAACCCTCCATTAAACAAGATTCTTTGAAACCAAGAGGTAATTTTAAACAGACTATTTTCATCTTGATTTGCACAGCGTATGAAATCTTTTAACTCGTTATAGCACAATGGACCAGACGCTCAGTTGGTATAAATCACCGTAGCTCTGCTGATGCTGATGGATCCATGACAACTGACACCAGGTGCTGATCTATCCTGATATTCTCAAACTCTGACATGCAGCGTTCAGGATAGTTTAGGCAGTTGGTCCTATTTCACTGCAAGTTATTTTGTGAGAGAAAATGAAGACAAGATTTTGGGGTCAAAAGCATCAGCACTTCGAGAACAGAAAAACAATCTTTTCTCTTGAGAGACAAAATGGATTTTGGAGATCTCCTTCAGTATTAGAACTGAAAGAAAAATAGACCACTCACCTTAGTCTTTTCCCTGTAACGTTGAAACTTGTTGCAAGATGGAGATCTTTTTCTTGAACTCAAATGGATTGTATAATGGGAGGTGGGGTTTATTTGTTCTGCCAATATGAGGAAACAGAATATTAGGGTTGGGAGGGACCTCAAGAGGTCATCTGGTCCAAGCAGGACCAAACCCCAGATAGAATATTGCCCCAAACAGCCCTCTCAAGGATTGAGCTCACAAGATGGGGTTTAGTAGACTAATGCTTAAATCACTAAGCTATCCCTCCTGAATCTTAGGTCAGGCACAAGCAGCTGTGTGTGTCATTAAAATACCAGTTGCGTCTCCCGGTAGCAGGAGATAGTTAGACACCAATATATGGTCTTCAAATATTGTTCAAGTTTTTAGACATGTTGATGCTTCTCTTTGTCTTTCCTTCTGTTTCATGCAGTTCATCTATCTGAAAATCCACCCTAGCAAGAAGCACGTCCAAACACAAATACACTTAGAGGAGCACGGCAAGATTTTAATCAATATCTGCCAGGATTAGAGCTGTGAAGATGGTTTCTTTCAGAGCAGCAGGACTAGACGTCTGTGTGTTGCACAGCCAAAGGGCAAAGAGCATTCTGCTGCTCAGCGCTGAGCGAGAAGGAACATTTGCAGCAGCAGTATGAGAGAGTCCATGAGTCCAGTAAAAAGTCAGGAAATGCACCTGCACGTGCCCATCTGATTCAGATCTCGATTGGATGCTTTCAAGGGCTCTCAGCGAAGAGTCTGTCATGCCACATGCCATTTAGCTGAGCCCTGGCTGGATCCTTATCAGGCAGGATAACGAGGGTGATGCTGCAGCTGGGAACAGAGAAAATCCTGCCAATATCCCTAAAGGCCAGGATGTGACCTCACATTAGATCAGGAGGACCAGTTTGGAGACGATAGCAGTGAAAACTCTGGAGAGGGGGATGTGCCTGGCCAGAGACCAGAAGTCCAGGTGGTTACTGCAACTCTCTAACCCCTCCCTCCCCTTGTTTAATCTTGAGGAGGTTGAAGGAAGATCTAGATTAGATGTTAGGAAGAACTTTCTAACGCTAAGGGTAGTTAAGGTGTCTGGAATAGGCTTTTGAGGGAGGCTGTGGAATATATCTGTCACTGAAGGTTTTTAAGAACAGGTTGGACAAACATCTGCCAGCTGGCCTCTTCCTGACATCAGCCAGAGACTGGAGACCTGGGTGGAAAGCAGGTTGGGACCTTCCCCGCTGCCGCTATCGGTTTGACTGCCTGTAGGCCAAGCAGGGAGAAGCAAGTTAAATATCACGTGGGTTGTCAAAGGAACCCCCACCCCCACCAGCCAAACTTCCCCCAGGGGGAACAGAGAAGAGGACGATCCTGCCCCCAGACGGGGAATAGACCAGAGGGGACGAGCCTGACCCAGTGGCCTGGCTCTGACCCTTTGCCAGGGCCTGCGCTTGTGGGTTTGTAGGTCTGGGGGATGTGAGAAAAAGAGACTCTATGCAGAGGTGAGCCAGGCTGTGAACTGGCGTGTCTCACAAGGGAGTGGGGGGCAGAGATGAGGGTTCATGAGCTTCTGCTTTCACGTTCCTGTGAATCAGAAATGTAATTGCTGGGCTCCGAGCCAGAGAACCAGAGTCTGAGGCGCCATGGCTTCCAGAGCTTCAGCACATCTGGCAGTGGGTCTGGCAAAAATCAGCCCCCACGTGGCAACTCCAGCTGGGTTTAGAACCTGCTACCTTGAAGCCAAAACTTTCTGCTTAGCTGGCTGGAGGATGAGCTGGGCCATCCCGACCCAAAGCTCCTATGGGGCAGGATGATGGGGGGGCTCCGCTCCCAGCTGGCTGTGCTGCTCCTGCTGCTGGTGCTGCTGTCCTCAGCACATGGTAAGAGGGAGCAAGGAATCCAGAGCGATGCAGAGCCACGAGGAACAGATCAGAAGGAGAAGATCAGATCCAGATCCTGCCACAGTGGACTGACTCTGACCCTTTGCCAGGGCCTGGGTTAGTGGGTTTGTGGGTCTGGGGGCACGTGAAGAAAAGAGATCCTGCCCAGGGAGGGGCAGAAATGACAGTGCCGGTCTCCAGGCCCTGCTGTGCATGAAGGGACCCTGATCCCCACCCCTCCAAGCATCACCGGCTTGACCCCTCCCACCCCTCTGACTAACCCCCCACAGGATCCACTGCCTCCAGTCCCCCTCCCATTTGTTGTGCCCCAATCTCCTGTTCTCAAGCTTGGCTTGGTGGAAAGAGCACGTGTGGCCCTGAGAGAGCTGAGAGCAGCCCTCGTTCACCTCATGTCGATGTTCATTCTTAAACCTATTGACACATGGTAGCCACCTACAATTTGGGGTGTGGTATGAGGATTATTGGAGGAGCTATGGGACAGTGAGTGGGGCTTGTATTCCAGCCTGATAAGAACATAAGAATGGTCACACTGGATCAGACCAAAGGTTCATCTAGCCCAGTGTCCTGACTGCCAACTGTGGCCAGTGCCAGGTGCCCCAGAGGGAATGAACAGAACAGGGAATCATCCAGTATCCAACCCCTGCGCCCTTTGCCAGCTTCTGGCAAACAGAGGCTAGGGACACCATCCCTGCCCAGCCTGGCTAATAGCCATAGATGGATCTATCCTCCATGAGCTTATTTAGTTCTTTTTTGAACCCTGTTGTGGTCTTGGCCTTCACAACATCCTCTGGCAAGGAGTTCCACAGGTTGACTGTGCATTGTCTGAAGAAATACTTCCTCTTGTTTGTTTTAAATCTGCTGCCTCTTAATTTCAACCCCTAGTTCTTGTGTTATGGGCAGTAGTAAACAATACTGATCTACTTTCTTTGCACCAGTCATGATTTTATAGATCTCAATCATATCGCCCCTTAGCTATCTCTTTTCCAAGCTGAAAAGTCCCAGTCTTATTAATCTCTCCTCATAAAAAACCCCCTCCATACCCCTTATCATTTTTGTTGCTCTTTTCGGAACCTTTTCCAGTTCCAATGTATCTTTTTTGAGATGAGGTGGTCACATCTGCACACAGTACTCAAGATGTGGGCGTATCATGGATTTATATAGAGGCAATAGGATATTTTTGTTCTTTTATCTATCCTTTTCATAATTAGTCCCAGCATTCTGTTTGCTTTTTTGACTGCTGCAGAACACTCCACAATGACTCCAAGATCTCTTTCTTGAGTGGTAACAGCTAATTTAAACCCCATCATTTTATATCTACAGTTGGGATTATGCTTTCCAATGTGCATCACTTTGCATTTATCAACATTAAATTTCATCTGCCATTTTGTTGCCCAGTTACCTAGTTTTGAGAGATCCTTTTGTAGCTCTTCGCAGTCTGCCTGGACTTAACTATCTTTAATAATTGTGTATCATCTGCAAATTTTGCCACCTCAGTGTTTACCCCATTTTCCAGATCATTTATGAATATGTTGAATGGGACTGGGCCCAGTACAGACACTTGGGGGACACCACTATTTACCTCTCTCCATTCTGAAAACTGACCATTTATACTTACTGTTTGTTTCTTATCTATTAACCAGTTACCAATCCGTGAGAGCACCTTCCCTCTTATCCCATGGCAGCTTACTATGCTGAGAGACCTTGTCAAAGGCTTTCTGAAAATCTAAGTACACTATATCCACTGGATCTGCTTGGTCCACATGCTTGTTGACCTCCTCAAAGAATTCTAGTAGATTGGTGAGGCATGATTTCCGTTTACTAAAACCATATTGACTCTTCCTAAACAAATTATGTTCATCTATAAGTCTGACAATATTGTTCTTTATTACAGTTTCAGCCAGTTTGCCCAGTACTGAATTAAGGCTTACTGACCTGTAATTTCCGGGATTGCCTCTGTAGCCCTTTTAAAAAATTGATGTCATGTTAGCTAATCCTCCTTTCATCGGGTACAGAAGCTGACTGAAATGATACGTACCACAGTTACATACCACAGTTAGTAGTTCCGCACCTTCCTTCCTCCCGTCTTCCTTCGGATCCTAATGCTGCTCCTGTCCCAATGGCCTCAACGCTGTAATGTCTCCCCAACATTTTTGTTGCCTCCACAGGTGCTGAGAAGAGTCAAGACCAGCCAGGTAAAGACTCAGGACTCTTGTGTTCTATCCTTAGCTCTGGGTGGGAGAAGTGTGCACCTTGTCCCATGTTAACATGGCTCACTGGTTTGTGCAGTGTTCAGCCGTATCATCGGGGAGCAGGATGCACAGGAGGGTCGATGGCCCTGGCAGGTCAGTATGCAGGAATCTGATGATGAAAAACTTGAATACCACCACATCTGTGGAGGATCCCTCATCTCAGCCCAGTGGGTGGTGTCAGCCGCTCAATGCTTCAATAGGTGAGTCACTCTGGAAGGGGATCCCAGGCTGCCTTTACTTGGTTTGCAGTGACATCTGTCTATGGCCTCAGCTCCATCTCTGACTTCCTGCTCTTGATCAGACTATCCCTATGGTGCAGTGTGACCGTTCCCCTGCTGCCCCCACCCCAGAGCTGGCTGCATCTTAGTGATGGGTGAGGCATCGCTTTGCTGTGTGGCTGTTCCCCAGCCTCTCTGCCCCAGAAGTGGCTGCATTTTTGTCTATGTTCATAGTCTATCTTCCCTCCTTGATCAGTATTTTCTGCCCATCCTCTTCCAGCTATCGCAATGAATCTAAGTATTGCATGAAGCTGGGGGAGTACCAGCTCCCCAACCCCTCCCCGACCTGCATCTCGTCCCCAGTGTGTCACTTTATCAGACACCTCGACTATAAACAGAGCATGTACTTCGCTGACATCGCCCTGGTGCAGCTGACGGAACCTGTCAACTTCATGAACACCATCTCCCCATCTCCCTGCCCAGCCCCTCCACCCAGTTCCCAGCCGGGGAAAAGTGCTGGGTCACTGGCTGGGGCAAAACTGGGGCAGAGTATCAAGGTTGGGGGGGATGGGAGCTTGGTGGGTCTAATGGGTGATTGGGGGCTATTTGAGAGCCGTTCCTCTGAGCTCTAAACACACAGCTATGAGGGAAATCCTGTGCGCGCGCGCACACACACACACACACACACACACACTCTTCCCCTTCCTCTCAATCAGGGGGCAGCACTGTGCGCGCTCACACACAATCTCCCCTGACTGTAATGTTTATGCGCGCTCTGATCTGCAGCCCCTAGATGGTGATGTTACTCACATGCCCTGCCACCATGTTAGACTTGGAGAGATTTTTCCCATCACGTCCTGGTCCTTTCCAGCTACCTCGGCCTCCCAGAGGCTCCATCCCCGACTCTCTCATTCCAGGTGCACTTCAGCCACCCTGGACGCTTCAAGAGCTGCAGGTTCCTCTCGTCGATGTGTTGACCTGCAGAGAACTCTTTGGGGAAAAGAGCCACTGGATCAAAGATGACATGCTGTTCGCTGGGTCCAGGAGTGACCCTAATGGCCCCTGCAAGGTGAGCTTCTTGGCTTAGGGGGGCAGCACTGGGGTTGCTTGAAATTATCTGGCCCATTGTTCTGTTTGCAGACATTGGCCCTTCCTCTTCTGCTCTCCAAAAAGGCCCATGTGGGTGATGTTTTAATTTGATCTTCCTCCGCATCTCATTGATGGAGAAAGCATCTCTCCCAGCACCAGTGAATTCTGGGAGATCTCACAAGTCACCGTAGAATGGGGGCAAACTCTCTGAGCTCTGGCCCTGCTGAACTGAGAGGATTAAACTTCACCTGAACTTAATGCCAGAGAAAACAAACCTAACAAGGGTGGAAGCTCTGCCCCAGCACTGCAGCAGGACATGGCATGGGAGGGAAATGTGTTTTATCCCCGGCTCTGGGAAAGAAATGGAGTCTTGTGGGTTAGAGCAGGGGGGGCTGGAGCCAGGACTCCTGGGTTCTCTCTCCAGCTCTGGGAGTGAGGTCTAGTGAGTTAGAGCAGGAAGGGCTGGGAGCCAGGACTCCTGGGTTCTCTCCAGGCTCTGGTAGAGGAAAAACAGGAGCCACTTTGTGGGAAGGGAGGCAAAGGGACCGCCCTTGTTGAACCTATTGTCCCTCTCTCTCAACCTAGTGTGACTCCGGGGGGCCTCTGATCTGTCCAGGGAATGGCAGCTTCGTCCTGACTGGGATCATCAACTGGAGCAAAGACTCCTCACCCCTACTCCCCAAGGTGTACGTCCGGGTCCCAGTCTATGTCAACTGGATCCAGAATGTCGCGGGTGGTGCTGGCCTCTCGATCGTCTCTCCTTCTGTACTCAGTGCCGGTATCACCCCATTGGGGTCCCTAAGCAATGGCTTAGTCTGCTTGTGCCTAGCGCTGGCTCTGGTTGCACCGCTCCTTGCTGGGCTCCTGCTGACGGCCCTGTGACCTGCCCCCTGGGGCTCCCATCTGTGCCAACCCCCAGGTAACATGGCAGCCCCCCGCCAGCAGGGGTGTGTATAGACCCGCCTTGGCACCAGGTGTAGGTCCTGCATTGTTGGGCCTGTGAGACACAGCTGGGAAAGGGTGGTGGATGGAAACTCAGGGGGTCGCTATGGGAAGTGGGCACAGGGGATTATATCCAGCCCTTTCTGCAACTCTGCAGTACCCCCCCGGGGGGGTGACTGGAAGGCCGGTGGGGAAGGGCCACACAGCCGCTTTGCTTCCACCACTTGTGCTCCAAAAATCATGAATAAATCAGCTTTGCAAATTCTGTCTCCTCCCAGCCGCAGCCGCGACCTGTCTGGCAGCTGCTGGTGCCGCCTCCCGCTAGGGTCAGTCCTGCCACCGCCACTGCCTCCACTGCTTGGTATGGGACGGCAGACTGTGGGGGCTGCCCATCACGCTGGGTGCTGCACAGACCTCCCCCCCGAGATTGGGGCCCCTGTTGTTTCAGGTGCTGTACAGACACTGACCAAGATCAGGGACCCTGGGCAGAGACACGTCCCCTCCCCAAACTGAGCTCAGTCCCTGCATCCTGCTGAGCACTGCACAGACCTCCTCCCCCACCAAAAGTTCAGTCCCCACCATGGCACTGACTCCCCAGAGCGAGTGTGAATTTTCTGAACTATTTTACGGTCGCTAGCTGTGCCTCAGTTTCCCATGCATGTGGCATTGTCACCTCGTGTGTGGGAAATGACTGTTTGCTCTCAGGGCAAGCTAGAGACACCACCCTACCCCGTGCTGGGAAATTCAGTCGGTATCATTGTGTCACTCAGGGGTGTCCACATACACCCCCGGGCAAGTTAAACTGACCTAACCCCGGGTGTCACCAGCTCTCGGTCAGTGGGTGAATTCTCCCTTCGCCCCAGCTAGGGCCTCTCGGGGAGGTGGATTAACTATACTGATGAGAGACCTCCCCCTGCAGCATTTCAAGTGTAGCAAAGCCCTGAGACGTGACTGTTGCCTCACTGCTGGGCCAGAGCACTGGAAAAGGACTGGCTGACCCCATGTCACTGAAGAATCCATGAAGATGACAGAAAATCCAACCACCAGCCATAGACACCTGGTGGCCAGAGCCCTGGCGGGAGATGGATTTCCTCACCTCTCAGCAGGGAAGCCAAGAAATACCCCCCAGCTCCAGAATAAAGGACTGGGGGGGGGGGAATAAGGGTTCAGTGCTGGAGGGAGTTGGGGTTCACACCTAGGGACTGACACAGGGGATCAGACAGAGCTTGAACATGGGGTTGACTGCAGCATGGCTGGGCCTCTGGGCTGACCAGAATGGACCATGGTTTAATTGTGCTCCCCAAAGAACCCCATGTGCTGTGTGCCTGGTGACTAACAAACCCAAGCATTTTGCTGAAGTGGATCCTACTAGAGACCGTTCCAAAGCTGGGGCCGTAGCACCGATCCTGTGGCTCTGTGACAGATGGTGGTAGGGGTGGGATGCCGAATGCACTAGGAATATTGTGACCTGCAGCAGTAAAACGAGGGTAGCCAAAGGACACAGGAAGAGAATGGTGTATAACCAGCTCCCGAATGATAGGGAAACCCCCCTGACCCCACCTTACCCAAGGCCCCAGGCTTTTTGCTGAGAATAAAGTAAGAGTAGGCCCTTAGCTAGAAGCAAGAGTTTTAACTCCTGCTAAACTTGTTTTTCTGTACAAAGGGCACGCTGAGGCAAAAAGATGTGGTCAGGGCCCCAAAAAGAGGAACTAGAATTGGATAAAGGGGAACCAGAAAATCTGTTAAGTTATAACAGCTTTTAGTTTATTATAGTTTATTAAGTTGTTTGTGTGGGCGTAAAATATAACTCTTGATCATTTGACCAAAGGTACACCAATAGGTATTTTTGGGTACAAGTTCCTCAAAAAGGCTCAAGCAACATGTAATAGCTTAACCGCAAGTAGACCTAACACTTACAAAACTTTCTATAGGGAAGTAGAAAGAGAGCAGACTTGCAATTAGCTCATAAATGATATATTAACAGCAATTGTTTCTAGCAGATGTTTAGAAGATGTCATTGTATTAGCCAAATAAGGTATCATCGGATGTATAAGCTCATATGATAATTTGCGGTTTTCAGCTTTATAAGCACAGGTATCACTGCTGTAAGGCAGAGCGACTTACCCCTTGCTAGGGGACCTGTCGTCTCTCCGTGCATATGCATGTATTCTCTGATTAATCAATAAAGGAGCCTCAGGCTGTCTGATCAACTCAACATGGTGGTGGTCATTTCCACGACACGAAGAAGAACATCATCAAACTGTGACAGAATGGAGGGGTGGGTGCCGGCGAGCTCAACAAGGCGGAGCTGGTTTCCCAGCTGGAGAAGGTTGATTGGACCCAGGCAGGGAGCCAAGAGGGTCTGAGAGCCACCAAGTTGGCAGCAGGGCTAGCTGGCCGGGAGAAGGAGCAAGCTGAGACCATGCGAAGCAGCTAAAACAAGAACTGGAAATGGAGAAGGGGAGGGACCAGAGAACCCAGAGAAGGGTCACTGAGGAAAGTCCCCGAATGCCAGCTGCACAGGGAATCTGATACCAAATGTTTGCCTCAGGGTAAGGAGGGGGTGGTTGCCCTGGGACACACTTTGAATTGCAGGAGCTCCACACCTCTGTCCCGCTCAGGTGTTGGCTGATAAATGCCTGGTGCATGTCTGGTTACTCGCTTTAGCCAGTCAATAACTCTCTTCTTCTTCTTCTTCCATAGCGAATAAACCTTTCGCTTGTGTATTACAGGACTGGCTTAAGACGCTGTCTTCGGTGTAGGGTCCGGGGCACCAACTGAGCTGGGGTTAGTGACTGGTGTCCTGGGACTGCAACCAGCCTGACTGTGGTGTGATTTTTGGGACCCTTCATCACAAAGTCTAGTTCATCTGGGTGGCAAGATAGACTGGAGAGGCTAAGGGGCCTGTCTGTGACCCCATGGTGAGACTGTCACGTTTGTTACTGGCCTGGTGAAATTATACAACATCCCACCACTTTGGGGTGTCTGCCCTGGTTTTGACAGTCTGCCCTGAAACAGACACTCACAGTCATGAACCACATGGGACAGCATGACAATGGGGTGAACAAAGAATCCAGCATCCTGACTCTCCAAAACACCTGCTCTAACCCACTAACCCCCACTCCTCTCCCAGAGATGGAGAGAGAACCCAGGAGTCCTGGCTCCCAGCCTCACTCTCATGTCATGTGTCCAGGTCAGGTAAGGCTGGAGTTTTGCAGGGGGTGTCTTATCTGTCAGATTCCAACTCCCCTGAGCACCTAGGGAGCAAAAAAAGAGAAGAGGAAGATATTAATGAGTGTGTAGGAGCAGATGAAGGTGGGGACATCCAGAGGAACTGCTGGGACAGAAGCTCCACCCACAATTCCCCAAACTCCACCCACTGCCCCGCCCCAGGACAGCCCTGCTCTCCTCATGCCAGCCAAAATTCCACATCTGCCTTGGGAATGTGGAATGGGAATGAGGCTGGCAGCCAGGAATCCTGGGTCCTATCCCAGCTGTGGGAGGGGAGTGAGATGGGATAAGGTGGTATCATTGGGCTTAGGGACAAGAGTTAAGGTTGTCATGGGACTAAGGTTGTAATGGGGTCATGGTTAAGAATATCCTTGGCTGAAGGTTCTCATGGGCGTGAGGTTCTGGATTGAAATGTGGCATTTCTCTTTCTTTCTTTCCCCTTTTTATTAAGATTTTTTTAAAAAAATACCAATCTAGCTAAATTTGAAAAGAAAGTGTTGCTTCAAAGTGAAAAGTGCAAATGGTTCCTTTGGAATATGTCCAAGAAACACTTCCACTTCTCTGAATTTTTCTTCATCTAAAACTGTTTGGCGAATTCAATCTGGATATGTGACATTTTAGATGACCCCAAAATACATATTTCAGTGAATAAACCATATCTCCAAACGATGTCACTCAGCTGTGCTGACTAGCACAAGAAATACACAGCTCTAGACAAAACAGCCAGTACACCTACATGCAATACCCTGGCTCCGGTTCCTCACTGCTAGAGAGTGTGCAGTGCTTTGGGTTTGGACAGAGTACCGTGGGGTGCCCCATATCCTTTCCCCACAGGTTGCGGCTTTTCTTCCAAATCAAGGTGGTTTTCCTGCTCAGCTAGCTTTCTCTGACTTTGTCTGGTCCACAGTTAAACAAGAATCTCCTCCCAGCTATCAAAGCATGCCCATCTCCTCCCCTCTCATTCCGGTCTTTGCCTGGCTTCTGCCTGAAGTTTCCTGCTTCTGTGAGTCTTCTCTCCAGTTAATGCGTCCCCATCCCAGCACCTGGGTGTCTCTGCTTCTCCCGGGTTTATTTTTTTGCTTCCCCCTGCTTGCACAGGAACTGGGGGGTGGATCCTGCCAATCTCGGAGAACCCAGTTTCCAAGGTGTGTCTGCCTGAATGGGTGACCATTTAAGGTCTAACAAATGAACATTCTCCCTAGGTTTGCTGACCCAGCCCTCCTCGGTGAAGAAACGTTGGGCTCCACATGAAGGCTTCACAGCCCAACAATTTCATAATACCGACAACTGGATGGGGCAGAACCCCAAATCGTCACTGGAGTGATGCCAAGAGAAGGACGACAGGGCCAAAAAAAACAGGGTGGAAAATTACACTTAAACCTAAACCCCACTATAAACTCAATCCCAACTCCCAACCTTAACCCCATAATAACCTTAACCCCAAGCCCCATGATATCCTTCACTTTAACCCCACAATACTCTTAACCCCATGATAAATGTAACCTTCAAAACCATGATATCCTTCATGTTAACCCCATGATACTCTTAACCCCGTGATAACCTTAGCCCCAATCCACACGATACCCTTAACCCTAACTCCATGATATCCTCTACCCCATGATAACCACATCCCTCACCTAGGCACTGTCCTTGTCACTTTCTTCTGAGCACACTCAGTTGGCAATAACACAGGGGAAGTGATAATCACCACGCAGTGACCTGGGCCATCACACTTTTTCATTTGGTTTTCTAGGGCACCCGTACTGGGGTGACACCAGGCAGAGCAGAATGAAAGCAGTCACAACATGTTCAGCATGTTAAATTTAGCAGCTGTTATTTCCTTGCTTAGGTTCCCAGAAAATCAGTCTCCATTATTCTCTATAGATCTAGGGAGGGGCACACAAATGCCCATAAAAACCTGCCCCGGCACTTACATTGTTCAGTCGGGTTTTGGTCGGAGCACTGGAGGCAGCTGCATGCAGCCAAGACAGGCCTGGGGAAGGCTGAACCATGGGGTGTCTCTGTTCCCCAGCGGCCCTAGCACTGCTGGCAATGACTCTGCTGCAGGGTGAGTGTGGGGTGGGGATGTACGGGGAGGGGAGTGAGATACAGATTGTGGGGGAGGGAATTGGGCTAGTGAATAACAGGGGGATCCAAGCCCTTGGCTCGTGATAGATCCCCCAGCCCATCCACCCTGGATTTGTACATTCAGTTCTGAACTGCCCCTCTCAGATCAATGGGAAGTGTTGATTCTTGCACCTACTGGTGAGAATTGTGGCTAGTGCTGAGGATGGCAGGGCTGCTCTGGGGCTATGGGTGGAGCTACTGGCACTCAGTCCCCTCCACACACCTTCTGCAATGCCTGTGAATAGCTCCTCTCACCCCCAGCACACACATTAATATCTTTCCCTTCTCTTTCTTCACTCCATAGGTGTTCAGGGGACCTGGAATCAGACAGGTAAGACACCCACTGCAAAACTCCAGCCTTACCTACCCTGGGCATGTGCCATGAGAATGAGGCTGGGAGCCCAGACTCCTGGGTTCTAACTCCAGCTCTGAGAGCGGAGTGGGGGCTAATGGAGGGAGGGAGAGGGGCTGAAAGTCAGGACTCCTGGTTCTTTGCTCTTCCCATTTAAATGCTACTCCTCTCCAGGGTGTGGTCAGTCCAGAATCTCTGGCCGAATTGTTGAGGGAGGGGACGCTGCAAGGGGCCAGTGGCCATGGCAGGTCAGCATCCAGTACAATGGACACCACTGTTGTGGTGGGTCCCTCATCTCAGCCCAGTGGGTTGTGTCAGCAGCTCATTGCTTCCTGTTGTGAGTAACTGGGATGGGTAGGGACCAGTACAACAGACAGATGTCCTGCCTGGATCTATGTCAGGCAAACCTTCTCTGGATGGCATCACTGTGTGGCTGTTCCCCAGATGCCCCACCCCAGAGGTGGCTGCATCTCAGAATCAGGTGGACCATCCCTTTGCAGCGTCCTGGGTGGTTTTCTCCCAGCTGCCCTACCCCAGAGGTGGCCGCCTCTTACCGTCACTTGTTCCCTGGATCCAACTGCTTTTTTGCCCGTATTTGCAATCCAGTTTCCCCCACTGATCATTCCTTTCCCTCTGCTCCCCAGCTCTTTCTCCCAGTCTGCCTATCATGTGAACCTTGGGAAGCACCAGCTGTCCAATCCCTCCCTAAGCTGGGTCTCGTCCCCTGTGCGCCAGATCTGCATCCACCCCGATTACAACAGGGGGACCCGTGCAGCCAACATCGCCCTCGTGCAGCTGGCGGAGCCAGTGCGATACACCAACGAAATCCTCCCCTTCTGCTTGCCTGGCCCCTCCGACTCCTTCCCTGACAACCACATGTGCTGAGTCACTGGTTGGGGGAGAATAGACTCTGAGGGTAAGACCATCCCCCGGGGGAGATGCTATCACTCTGTGACTGAAACCCCGTGCTCCTGGAGCCCTGTGATTCCTGCTGCATCATGAAATAATCCCCGCCCAGCTCTCTGCTGCCACCTGCCAGCTGGCTAACCCAGACTGGCTGTATCCCTCAGCCAGCTGTGAGGCAGCTAATCTATTGATCTCAGGTGGGAACCTTGTGTTTTAGATACAGATTGTCCCTGCAGTGGAACCCCCCTCTGGGGGCAGCGGGGCACAGATTGGGTCCTATTGCGCTGGTTGCAGCTCTGGAAGCTGGGTGGAGGTGGGGAATGGATGCAGGGAGGTGAAGGGAATGGGACATGGGGATGGGGTGGAGGATGGCTAGAGGGGAGGAGAGTGAGTGGGGGAGGTAGATGGGGACAGGAAATTGTCAGGCATTGGGGTGGGTTGCAGGAGGCGATGGATCCAGTACCCTGGTTCTCTCCCCTCCAGTCTCTCTCTCACCCCCCAAAGACGCTGCAGGAGGTTCAGGTCCAGCTGATAGACACTGCAGCCTGCAACGTCCTCTGCAACATCCACCCAGCCCTGAACTTCAGCAGGGACCACATCAAACCCGACATGATCTATGCCAGCTACGCCAAAGGGCAGAGGGACTCCTGCCAGGTGAGTGAGGTGTTTGGGTTGGGTGGATGTACGTGAGCCCTAGCCTGGGTCCCTGTCACCATCTAGGGCCTGCAGTGAGTAGAACGGCTGCTGCAGCCACAGAGCTCTGGACACAGATTCCTTCGAGCAGGCAGGAGGACCTCTGACTTTTAGAACCATGTGGAGTCACAGCGCCATGCCTAGGCTCCAACTCCTGGAGTCCTGTGATTAGGGCAGAGCCCCAGCTTTTATTTGTGGTTAAAGGAATAGTAGAACCTTTGTGGTTGGGTAGAAAAGAGGGACAATGTGGCTAGAGAGTAACTGAGGCCTGCCTGAGTCTGCAGAGAGCCTGAGTCAGTCACTCTGAGATGGGTAAATACTCGATGAATCAATATGGAGGGTGTTAACTCCCAGTCCCACTGCTCTGGGGAGCCCTACTACTGGTCTCTGTGTAAGGAAGGAGAGGAAGAACACAGCCACCCCAGAACCTGTGAACATAGCGGGGACACCACCTCTGACACCAATGCATCCTTCAGAGAAAGGGCATGGGAAAAGCACACCATGTTCCTTTCACTTCTCATGTTGGTTTGGACAAAATATACAGGGTAGGGGGCCATAGGGTGGTCCCTATGCCTACAGCCCTAAGGGGCTGGATTGTGGATGCTTCGGGATGGGGATGAGGGGAAAGGCCCTCACTAATTCCAATTTCTCTGCTCCTCCAGGATGACTCTGGGGGGCCGCTGGCCTGTGACCGCAATGGGACCTGGTTCTTGATGGGATTTGTGAGTTGTGGGGATGGCTGTGGCCAGCCCAATCATCCCAGTGTCTATGTCCGGACAGTGGCCTACGGTGAATGGATTTGAGGGCACGTGGTGTCCAGGAGCCAAGCCACATCCATGGAGAACAGCATCTCTGGAGTAAATGATGCCAGATCCTCCTTCAGCACCTACACTCTTCTCTTCACCACTCTCCTGATGTCACTGTGACCCCCCCCTTCCATTGGGATGCACCCCCATCTCTCCCTCCTCTGTTCACCCAACACTGAAACCCTCCACTGTCTGGAGGCAGTGTGAGGTGGAGATCGGATAGGATCTGAGACCTATCAGCAATGCCTGAGTCTTCAGAGAGCCTGACTCTGTTGCAATGAGAAGGGAGGGCTGCCCTGAGGGTGACTGAGTCTGCAACACTGCCTGAGTCTGCAAAGAGCCTGAGCCAATTGCTTGGAGAGGTGTGAACTTCCCAGAATGTGACCCAAACAGCAACACTTGCTGCATCTCTAGAGAGCCTGGGCTGATTTCATAGAGATGGGTGAACTGGCACAAGTGTAACTGGTGCAGCGATGCTGCCTGAGTCTGTAGAGAGCCTGAACTAATTACTTGGAGAGAAGAGCACTGCTCCAAGCACCTCTAGTGGTCAGCGCTGGGGCATGCATACCAGAAATGTTTGGGATTGGCTCGCTGGGAAATGGGTGGTCTAGGTGGGGCAAGGCTTATAGGTAGCCCCTCCTACAGCTCCAAAGTGGTCCCTGTGTGTGACTGCATATATGGACGCTGCACTCCCATCACATGTGGTCAAAAATAAAATGTTTTTGCATCAAACTCTGCTCCCGGGTTTCCAGCTGGGTTCAATGGGCCCCTGAGAAACACCAATTGTGTCTGCGAGATCTGTAGCCTCAGACAATCCCTACCCCATCTGTTCCAATGGGGGACTCATCAGTGTCATAACCCTTCCAGCCTCAGCTTCCACAGATACATTTTCAGATTTAGGGGCTGCCAGGCTGAAATCCTGCCCCACTCTCTAATGTGCGCTCAGATGGTCCTTTGGATAGCTTTGAGGTTAGTCCTGGGACGCCACTCTGTCCTACACACCACTTTAATTACTCAGCTCAGTGCTGTGGAGTGTCCTCTCCCACCCACTTTTTATCCAGCTTTGGGCTCTCATCTTTCCTTTCTCTGGGATTGTGGGACCCGAGCAGGCCCCTCTTCTAAGTTTCCCCACATGACCTTACAGGGAACCAGAGAGCTGTGGGGCTGGAAGGGACCTCAAGAGGTCACCTAGTCCAGCCTCTCGTGCAAAAGCAGGACCATGTAAATCTGGATGAACCCTGGCAGGGGTTCATCCAACTTGCTCTTAAAAGCCTCCAGTGACGGTGATCCCACAACCTCCCTGGGAAGCCTGATCCAAACGACCTTGAGTAGATTGACCCTGATAGTGGATTTCTAGAATCTCACCATCCTGTTGAAACACTTTGGATTCAAAGCTTCACCCATGATCTGTGCGTAACTTACCCGGGAGCTCAGAAGGATTCATTCCCTGCAACTCCGGCGACTGTTCCAGCCTCTGGATTTCTTAGGGGCCAGTTTGTAAAGGTGTCCATAGCGACCAACAAACATTTGCTTCTAGATTCTGTCTCCAGCAAAATCTCAACTATGTCAACAGCAACGGGCCCCCTCAGTGCCCCCAACAAATTACCGCTGCGTCCTGGCGCTGCCTGTCTTAGGGGAGCTCTTTTTCACAAGGAGCATCACATTTCCTGCCTCTGATTTCTACTTCCACCCAGCAGAAATTTGCCCTTCGCTTGGCTAAGATTTTTGCAACCCTGAAGTGTCCAGTGATTTTAAGATCATGGCATGACCCTTTTCAGAGTGTCCTTTTCCAGTGTCTCTGGCACAACCAGCTGATCCCTGGACTCATCACCTGCTGGCGCTTCACTCTCATCACCAGATGGCAGCAGAAAGCTCCTTCCTCAGCACAAGGCTAGATGAAAAATTTCAGGTGCCACTTTGTTTTCAGCTGTGAGCTGTTTCGGCGGGAGGAAAGAAATCCCACAGATTGCAAAATGTTTTGATGATCAATTTTACGAAAGAAAAAGCACTAGGGGGCTCTTGGACACCCCCATGCTAGACCCTGCTCCTCTCCCAAAGTTGGGGACAGAACCCAGGAGTCCTAGCTCCCAACCCCATAATGTAACCCACTAGCCCCTGCTCCCCTCCCAGAGCTGGGGAGAAAACCCAGGAGTCCTGGCTTCCAGCCCCAGCAGTGGCTATTAGCATCCCCTCTGGCTACACCTCTCCCACCCCTGGGAGCCGATCTCCTGCGAGGCAGCGCCCGGCTCCGGGGCAGGAGGAAACAGAAACCAGCGGAGGTTTTACTTTCAGTTCTGCCGGAGAAAATGCCGGGGAGACAGAGCGAGCTGTGGAGCAGATCATGGGGGGGAAGGGGAGAACTACCATCCCCGGGGGGGGCAGGATCTCCCCCTCCAGTCGATTGCCCCCCTGGGGGCAGATTTGCCCCCTCCAGGCTACCAGCCACCCAGATGTCTGTGACTCTCTCTCGGTGGGAGGCTGCTCTGGTCCCTCCTTAGCTTGGAACACGCACCAGCACCAGCACCCAGGCCAGCTGGGAGCCCAGCCCCTCCCCCCGGCCAGCCCCACGTGTGCCCTGGGGCCAGACAGCTCGGAGATGGGGGGTGATCTGGGCCGGCCCCTGGCTGGGTAAGGACATAGGACAATGGAGGCCCCACTCCCAGGAGGCCTTTTGGCGGAGGGGCTGGAAGATCCTTCACTGGGCGGTTTCAGAAAGAGGC
>NW_022059932.1:0-35982 GCF_007399415.2 Gopherus evgoodei | reverse complement strand
GGAAAGAATCAAATCACAAGCCTGGAGTTGATGAAAAGGCTGCTGTGACTGGCATTAGCATGGTGGTTGCTTTGACTGCAATTGCTGCAACATAAAAGCCTGCACCACACGTCCTTGTGATTCGCTGGGGATGTCCACACACAGATGTCATGTCGTCTTCCTTTTGATTGTCACTGATGAAAAATGGAGCAGTTGGGAGAAAAGTCCCAGAGGCACTTGCCAGGTAAAGTGGAGGTTAGAGATGCAGCACCCAGTGGTGCCTTGCCAAATGTGTCCACTCCTCCCACTTTTTGGTCAATCTTTTGAGGAAGCAGAGAAGACTGCCTCTGCCTTGCAATGCAAATGCTTGTAAAAGAAATCGGTCGTTTTTTCTGACAAGTGTTGGAAGGAGGCACCTAAGAAACGTGGAGACAAGGAAAAGGTCATCGTAACTCAACTCGCATCCATGGCTCTTGAGGCCATAACGCAGAGCACTGAGCGACCACAGCTGGGGACAGAAGGGGCTTTTTCAAAGGCATTTTCCACTAGCAGGGTCTTCTCTGCGCACAGAATTTCTGATAGTTTGATGTCTGCAGGCCCCAGAGATCACTATTTTGGCATCTCTCTCTCTGTCTCAGTGAGCACCCGCTGTGGTTGTTGAAAGTCTGTGATGGGATCTCCGGGATGCAACCTGAACAGTGGGACCCCTGAGCCCTTTGTCCCACCACCTGGACTCCCTCTCACACATGTGATGCTGAGACAAGCTGTGAATCTCTGCCAGATATTGCACTTACACAGACATCCGTAGGTAGGGACACAGCCAACTGAATTACATGAATGCTTCTGCAGCCACTCATAACACTAATGATAGAGAGTCGCCCCCCCACAGCTCTGCAGCCTTGCACCCCTGGATCATACCATCTTGCCTTAATCAGAAGCCTGATCAGTGTGAGTTTGTTACGCAGGGTCCACCCCTCCCTCCCTGTGAATAGTACATGAACCAGCCTTGTAATGGAGCTGAGATTTCCCAAGAACTTCAAGCAAAATACACCAGTTTAAGTATAGCATAAAACAGATTTATTAACTACAGAAAGATGGAGTTTTAAGGATTATAAGTGGTAGGAATAAAAGATCAAAGTAAGTTACCATGGAAATTAAAGATAAATTCACAATCTAAACTTTACACCTGATTACACTAGGCTGTAGTTAGGTTATGCACACAGGAAGGCTTAATGCTCGAGCTGCTGCACATGCTGGGCAGGCTTAAGGCTGGGCTCCCATGGCAGGAGAGAAGAAGAAGACTCGGCCCCTGGAGGGGCAGGCTGGGGCTTCCTGGATCCCATTTGCTCACAGCCAGGGCCCTGCCCCCACTCCCAAGTCGTCCATGGTGCCCCCAGGTCGGCCAGAATGGAGCAGCGGTTTTCACTGCACTATGTCCACTTATGGCTTACAGGCAACTCCCAGACTCACCACAGCCCACCATCTCAGCCAGAAAGGAGCCCACTCAGCCTCACCACTGCTGCTTTTCCTTCCCCCCAGAACCCCGCTTCTCCTGGGCTGCAAGGAGCCATCCCTGGGATGCCAACAGGCAGCCACAGGGGTCTATCTCCCAGCAGCCAACCGCACCTCCATGGGTTTAGCCCTCAGAAGGGCAGGTGGGAGTTTCCTGGATCCCAGTTGCTCACAGCCAGCCCAGCCTCCACCTCTAAAACCATCAGTCATCCCCCCAGGTTGGCCATAAAGGAGCAGCCATTCTCCGCTTGGACTCAGCTTTGCTTGTTTTCCTTTCACCCAGAACCCCCCTTCTTCTCCAGGGCTGCAAGTAGCCATCCCTGGGAAGCCAAGAGGCAGGCATAGGATTCTGCCTCCCAGCAGCCAACCACAGCTCCCCAGGCTTTGCAGAATGAATGATGGTGCTCTACTAACCCCACTTAGCCACAATGATGTGCTTAGTTTCTGCCATGCCTTTCTCAGCTTGACTTTCCTCTTTTGCCCCATTCCTGCCTCACTTCCTCCTTTGGCATGTCACGCAAAGGAGGCCAGCAGGAAGAGCCGGCGTCCACCAGCCAATCTCCAAGGGCAGAGGAGGCCAAGCCACAAGTATCTGAAAAGTAACATGCCTCACTTCTGTAGGTTCTCCAGCCTGACACCAAGGTGCTTTCTCCACTGCTGTCAGCTCCTTCTGTCATGCAGGTGCTGGAGTTATCCCAGGGACAGGCCAGTGGCAGAAGGAGGAGCGCCTTCCTGAACAGCAAGGGGATCTGGGAAAAGGTAACCAGCATGTTTCTGCCTGGCTTTGAACCAGGGACCTTTTGCGTGTTAGGCAAATGTGATAACCACTACACTACAGAAACTCCATCTCTTCAGCTGTTGCTCACCCTGCCACAGACTGATGGACAAACCTAGAGAAAGTGGTGGCAGCCCTTCGATAGGTCAGCTGGCAGAGCAGAGGACTGGAGCCAGCACTCAGGAAGTCGTCCCTACCTCGCCCGTGTGACTCCAGCTTGAGGGAGAGCTTCTTTTTCTTCCCCTTGCTGACAAAGAGCAAGAGAAGAATGAAAGGTCAGGTGGGCCAACTCGGTGCAGAAGCCCATGCTGTCTTTTCCTCCTGCATAGCCTGAAATGAGGGACTCGTGGCAGTTAAAGGCCCTGCTGCACTCTCAGAAAACATCCCACCCCTGCACAAAGGGGGATAGAAGAGCCTGTTAGTCTAGCACGCTCCCAACTGAACTACTTCAGCAGCTGCTAGGTTTCTTTTTGGCCTATTACTTTTCTGTCTGGGATGTTGTTGTCAGCTGTGGCACAGAAAAAGGACGTCATTGTGAGTGACCCATGAAGACAAGATTCACTTTTGCCTTCTTTGTTCGGCTTTACTTGCTTCCTCACCCTATTCCTGCCTTAGTTCCTGTGTTACCTGAAGGCGACGGGGGCCCAGCAGTATGAGGAGGAAGTTGGGCAGGTAGACTCTGGTGGAAAAAGTCCTGCCACCACTTGCCACCCCACTCTCTTCTCCCAGCTTCACATATTGCCCACCAGGGACTTGGTGCCCAGCAGCGCAACGGAAGGCAGCAGACAGACCCACCCTCGCCTTGAAGCTCCAGCTCATTCAACCACATCTTCAGTCGCTGATGGCCAATGAGAGAGCGACATCACTTGCTATTTTAGCACTTGAAAATGCCATTGGCCAATCTTTGGATCTCTTTAATGCTGCGCTTCAGTTCATGATTGAAAGGTGAGAGAAGCGACCTTTCAACTAAAGGCCTGGGGTTAACATACTAACGCTGTCTCCTACTGTAACACTATTTAATACTGGCCAGCCCTGTGCTGGTGACAGTTCCATTTCTAGATGTTAGTACGTTTCAGTTACCGTTAAAATTAAAAAGTTTCTATATGCTTAAAGAAAATGCATTTGTTTTATTTGCTTATATATGGCATGAATAAATACAGGTTTACAGAACCTAGCCTGCAAATTTAGCATCTTATATGACAGAGAAAATCATGCATCGAAATTGTACATCGAAATCATGTACTGAGATACAAATGCAATGAAAAATTTTAACATATTGGAGGGGGACACCGAAGACACGTCTTGCCTGGGGTGCCACTTGGTCTAGGGCAGACACTGTCAGGGAGAACAGGAGTTAGTGTCACATGTCTATTTTCAGCCTGTAATCTGTGGGCACCCTGCTCTGCGGGAGGGATCGCGGTAGCACAGACTCAGGGCTGGAAAAGATCCCTGATTGAGGGGGTGGCTACATGGTTTACAGCACTCTTATGTCTCAGACAATGTGTCTCTCCCAAAGCCTCGGATCTGCATCCCCAGAATGCTCCTGCACTGCCTCCGCTTCTTTCACCTTCTACAGCAAGGAGCAGCAGCAAGGGTTAGGGATGAGCCATAGGCACTAGGTGGGGGGCAGAGGCTTCACGAGCCCAGAGTGTTTGCCTGTCTGGGCATTTTGGCTGAGACCTCAGGGACACATTGTGCGCCAGAATCCCAGGCATCTGTATGAAAGGAGCATAAGGACTTAAGAGCAGCCAGACTGGGTCAGACTGGGTCCATCTCGCCCAGTGTCCTGCCTTCCCATAGTGGCCAAAGCCAGGTGCCCCAAAGGGAATGAACAGAACAGGTAATCATCAAGTGATCTATCCCCTGTCACCCGCTCCTAGCAAACAGAGACTAGGGACACCTTCCCTGCCCATCCTGGCTCAGAGCATGTCCTCCATGAATCGATTTAGCTCTTTTTTTGAACCCTGTTATAGTCTTGACCTTCACAACATCCTCTGGCAAGCAGTTCTGCAGGTTGACTGTGCATTGTGTGAAAAAATACTTCCTTTTGTTTGTTTTAAACATGCTGCCTATTAATTTCATTTGGTGACCCCCAGTTCTTGTGTTATGAGAAGGAATAAGTAACACTTCCTTATTTACTTTCTCCACACCAGCCATGATTTTATAGACCTTTATCATATCCCCCCTTAGTCATCTTTTCTCCAAGCCAAAAAGTCCCAGTCTTATTATTCTCTTCCCATATGGCAAACACTCCATACCCGTTTCTGAACCTTTTCCAATTGCAATACATCTTTTTAAAGATGGGGTGACCATATCTGCAAGCAGCATTCAAGATGTGGGCGTACCATGGATTTATACAGTGGCAATAAGATTTTCTCTCTCCCAACATTCTGTTTGCTTTTTGCCAGCTGCTGCACATTGAGTGGATGTTTGCAGACAACTATCCACAGTGACTCCAAGATCTCTCACTTGAGTTGCAACAGCTATTTTACATCCCATCGTTTTATATGTAGAGTTGGGATTATGTTTGCCAATGTGCATCGCTTTGCATTTATCAGCATTGAATTTCATCTGCCATTTTGTTGCCCTTTCACCCAGTTTTGTGAAATCTCTTCTTAGCTCCTCACAGGCTGCTTCGCACTTAACTATCCTCTGTAGTTTTGAATCATCTGCAAATTTAGTCACCTCATTGTTTAGCAGATTGTTTATCAATATGTTGAATAGTCCCAGTACAGACACCACTAGTTACCTGTTTGCATCCTGAAAACTGATCATTTAGTCCTACCCTTTGTTTCCCAGGTTTTAACCAGCTATTGATCCATGTGAGGACCTTCCAGAGGTGAAAGTAAGCCGGTCTGGTCCGGTATGGGGTACTGGCAAGAGCGGGTACACTGTGCCAGCCTGGCCCGGCTTCCCCAGGCTGGTGATTTAAAGGGCCCAGGGCTCCCTGCAGAGGCCAGAGCCCCAGGCCCTTTAAATCGCCACCTGAGCCCCCCTGCCAGAGCCCCGGGGAGCAAATCACTGCCATGGACGCTGCTCTCTCCTGCGCTATGAACACAGAGCAGGGGCGGTGGGAGCTTCCTTACAGTGGGGAGGGGGCACCGTTATTTGAACTGTGGCACTCCCATGACACCCCTTCCTCAAGGACCCACACTCACACCACCCCTCCCCTCAAGGCCACACCCACAGAACGCCTCTTCCCCCCACCAAGGCTCCACCCTTCTCCTCACTCCATCATTTGTCCTAACAGCCGGTAAAGAGTGGTGGGGCCATGGCCCTCTAAACCCCCTGTTCCAGCACCCCTGACACAGAGCTAAGCAGGCAGCAGTGTGCATGTGTGACAGAGGGTGCTGTGCTGAGCTGAGCCAGTGAGGGAAACGGGGGCTGATGTTGGGGCTGTCCCCGTCCCCCTGCCTCAGGACTGGTTCCTTGTAGCAGCTGTCTGAACTTAGAGACAGCGTGCCGACACACTCTTCTCTAACACACACACACAAACACACTCTCTACCCCACCAGGCACATTGCAGTGGAAAAGCAGCTGGCAATCTAGTAGGACTCCCATGGAACAATGGGATAGAGAAACCTGCATCATGTGATGCTGTACCAGCCTGTGAGGCATTGCAAACCCTTCCCAAAGCACCTGCAGCCAGTTGCACAGCTACCCACAGTGCCCTGCTCTCTGTGGCCATCCAAGAGTCTAGCCTGGATGTGCTCTGGTGACACAAGGGGCATAGTGTGGACATGTAACAGCTGTTTAATTGAAACACTTTAAAGCCACATTACCCAATAGTGAAGATATAGCTTGAGAGTGAGACAAGGCTCAGCTCTGTTGAAATGTAAAGAACCACAACTTTCTCCACAGTGGGCAGGATTTGAACCTGTGCAGGGAGACCCTAAAGGATTTTTAGCTCATTGTTTTAACCACGCAGCCACAACTACCTGTTTGAGATCTGTCTCTCACTACACTCCAGTTCTGTTCTCCCTGAGTGATCAATTCCAGTTGTTTCCTCAGACCAGCTTCCACAACACACACACTGCTGTGCCATTGTGTAAGTGTGTCCCTGGCTGACCTGCAAGAATTCCTGCTCGTTTCCTTTCTGGTTGGAGCATGAGGAGAGTGTGTTTGTGGTCAATGACGTTCCTGTAGATTGTTGTCCATTTCCTGCTTTGATCATTCAGACAGTTCCTTTACCATCCTATCCCCAGCACATCAGGGATTGCAATAGCAGGGGGCAGGTTTTCTCTGGGGCACTGAGATTTGTCAGGGGGTTGGTGGCTCCTTTCTTTCCTCACCCTGGAGTAAACTCAGCTTTTTATTCCATCCTTGATGTTTCAAGGAATAACAAGAGATGACCGAGCAAAGAGGTGGACTGGGTGGGTCTCAGGGGAGGGGCAGAGAGGTGCAAGTGGTGGGCATGGCTGGTCTTAGGGGAGGGGGCAGAGAGGTTTGGACAGGGTGAGTCTCAGAGGAAGGGCAGAGAGGTGGGGGCAGCTGGCAGACCTTGGGGTACGGGGTGGAGAGGCATAAGGAGGTCTTTGGGGAGGAGAGGAGCAAATAAAAGGTGGACCAGCAGGCCTCAGCCAAAGAGGAAGAGCAAGGGTGGGAAGTAACCAAATAGGAGTGAGGGCAGAGCACAGGTGGGGCCTCAGAGGGAGGAGAATGAGTCAAGGGGGTGGAGTGGGCAGGGCCACCCAGAGGATTCATGGGGCCTGGGGCAAAACAATTTTGGGGGCGTCTTTCATAAAAAAATGTTGCAATACTCTAGAATACTATATTCAAATGGGGGCTCTGCAGGACCTGGGGCAAATTGCCCCACCTGCCCCCCCTCTGGGTGGCCCTGCCCCCAGCCTCTCCTCGTAAGTCCCCTGCCCCCTAATCATTTTTGTTGCCCTCCCCTAGACTCTCTCCAATTTGTTTCTGTAGTGGGAGGGCGAAAACTGGACACAATGCTCCAGATGTGGCCTCACCAGTGCCAAATAGAGGGGAATAATCACTTCCCTCGATCTGTTGGCAATGCTCCTATTAATCCAGCCCAGTACGACCAGTTACCCATATTGAATGCAGACCCAGCAATATTTGATAATTGGTTACTGTCCATTCAGGAGGTTCTTTCCTACCTATTCATAAAGAATGAAGATACTCTAAGCAGAGGCGAGAGAGCTGTCCCGTCCGTGTAGTTAACCCATCTCCCCAACAGGTAGTAGCTATGTCACTGGGGGAAGCTATGTGGGTGGGTGTGCAAGCTGTGGTGTCTCCATGTATCTATAAGTTTAATGAAACCCCATTTTTAAAAGCACTGTGGTCTGGGAAGAGAACAGGAGATCTCTGAGGCAGGGCCTGTCCTTCAAAATCTTTAAGATCACTGACTTACCTCCACAGCAGTCATGGGGGTATAGCTCAGTGGTAGAGTGTTTGACTGCAGATCAAGTGGTCCTTGGTTCAATTCCAAGTGCCCCCTTACAAGCCTCTTCTGTCAACAAAAAAAATTGCATTTCCATTATGTTGAGGAGTCCCACTAAATAGGGATCACTGAAATGAATGGAAACACTCAATATTTTCCTGTGCAAATGTATAAAAACCTAGCAAACATGTGCCTCCACTGAAATCAGTTCCAATCCTCTAAAGGATTAAAGAATCCTTATTGAGGTTGCAGGAAAAAACCATCCCGATGTGTAGAAAGAATAGTAAATATGGCAGATGACTAGCTTGGCTTAACAGTGAAATCCTTGCTGATCTTAAACGCGAAAAAGAAGCTTACAAGAAGTGGAAGATTGGAGAAATGACCAGGGAGGAGTATAAAAATATTGCTCAGGCATGCAGGAGTGAAATCAGGAAGGCCAAATCACACTTGGAGTTGCAGCTAGCAAGAGATGTTAAGAGTAAGAAGAAGGGTTTCTTCAGGTATGTTAGTAACATGAAGAAAGTCAAGGAAAGTGTGGGCCCCTTACTGAATGAGGGAGGTAACTTAGCGGACAGAGGATGTGGAAAAAGCTAATGTACTCAATGCTTTTTTTGCCTCTGTCTTCGCAAACAAGGTCAGCTCCCAGACTGCTGCACTGGGCAGCACAGCATGGGGAGAAGGTGACCAGCCCTCTGTGGAGAAAGAAGTGGTTTGGGACTATTTAGAAAAACTGGAGACCAGCACAAGTCCATGGGGCCAGATGCGCTGCATCCGAGGGTGCTAAAGGAGCTGGCGGATGTGATTGCAGAGCCATTGGCCATTATCTTTGAAAACTCATGGCAATCGGGGGAGGTCCCGGATGACTGGAAAATGGCTACTGTAGTGCCCTTCTTTAAGAAATGGAAGTAGGAGGACGCGGGAAACTACAGGCTAGTCAGTCTCACCTCAGTCCCTGGAAAAATCATGGAGCAGGTCCTCAAGGAATCAATTCTGAAGCACTTAGAGGAGAGGAAAGTGATCAGGAACAGTCAGCATGGATTCATCAAGGGCAAGTCATGCCTGACTAACCTAATTGCCTTCTATGAGGAGATAACTGGCTCTGTGGATGAGGGGAAAGCAGTGGATGTGTTATTCCTTGACTTTAGCAAAGCTTTTGATACGGTCTCCCACAGTATTCTTGCCAGCAAGTTAAAGAAGTATGGGCTGGACGATTGGACTACAAGGTGGATAGAAAGCTGGCTAGATCGTCGGGCTCAATGGGTAGTGATCAATGGATCCATGTCTAGTCGGCAGCCGGTTTCAAGCGCAGTGCCCCAAGGGTCAGTCCTGGGGCTGGTTTTGTTCAATATCTTCATTAATGATCTGGAGGATGGTGTGGACTGCACCCTCAACAAGTTTGCAGATGACACTAAACTGGGATGAGTGGTATATACACTGAAGGGTAGGGATAGGATACAGAGGGACCTAGACAAATTAGAGGACTGGGCCAAAAGAAACCTGATGATGTTCAACAAGGACAAGTGCTGAGTCCTGCACTTAGGACAGAAGAATCCCATTCACTGTTACAGACTTGGGACCGAATGGCTAGGCAGTAGTTCTGCAGAAAAGGACCTAGGGGTTACAGTAGACGAGAAGCTGGCTATGAGTCAACAGTGTGCCCTTGTTGCCAAGAAGGCTAACGGCATTTTGGGCTGTATAAGTAGGGGCATTGCCAGGAGATCGAGGGATGTGATCATTCCCCTCTATTGGACGTTGGTGAGGATACATCTGGAGGAATGTGTCCAGTTTTGGGCCCGACACTACAAGAAAGATGTGGAAAAATTGGAAAGAGTCCAGCAGAGGGCAACAAAAATGATCAGGGGCCTGAAGCGCATGACTAATGAGGAAAGGCTGAGCGAACTGGGCTTGTTTAGTCTGCAGAAGAGAAGACTGAGGGGGGATTTGATAGCTGCTTTTAAGTACCTGAAAGGGGGTTCAAAAGAGGATGGATCTAGACAATTCTCTGTGGTACCTGATGAGTAATGGTCTCAAGTTGCCATGGGGGAGGTTTAGGCTGGATATTAGGAAAAAACTTTTTCACTAGGAGGGTGGTGAAGCACTGGAATGGGATAGCTAGGGAGGTGGTGGAATCTCCTTCCTTAGAGGTTTTTAAGGTCAGGCTTGACAAAGCCCTGGCTGGGATGATTTAGTTGGGGATTGGTCCTGCTTTGAGCAGTGGATTGGACTAGATGACCTCCTGAGGTCCTTTACAACCCTAATATTCTATGATTATATGATTAGATGCTCTAATGGTCTCTTCTGGCCAGAAAGTCGACTAATTTCTTAAAAATTGAGTGTAGCATTGGGAGCAGCATCTGATGTTTTACTGTCTAGCCGGCTTGCTGCCTAGAACGAACACTCCTTGAGTGGGGTGATCCACAGGGAGTAGCTCAAACCTCCAAAGGTTCAGGCCAGGGGCAGGACATTGGCACAGCAAGGGAGGGGTGTGGCAGTGACATCACAAAGGCCTTTTGCAGGACCTCAGACTATTGGTCCAAGGTGGTGGGGAGGTGGTGACTTCACAGAGAGATGCTGACATCAGCCAGGCAGGACAGGGGCAAGGGGCCAGGGAAACCTCAGAGACCCCTGTGGCTTTGCTTCAGCAAGTCTCCTTCTCCAGGTCTCTCCTTGAGGACTGACAGAGTATTCGGGTTCACGGACGTGATCGCCAGGAGGAACCTCTTTCAAGTTTTCTCCTTCCCTTGTAGTGATTTTACTAGAAAACAGCCGTCCCTGTTTAGAAGGTAAGAGCCTCCTTGAGGTTTGAAACACGAGCTTAAGGAGGCAGAATATTATTGCGCACCTGGGATTTTGTCCCTTAGAATCAGTGGGGACATAAGGGTTTGTCCTTTTTGTTTCAGCTTTTCCTCCATCCATCCTTCCCTCCTTTCTCTTCTTCTCTTGCTTCTTTTCTCCTTTTTCCTATTCCCCTCCCAACACCAGCAGGTGTGCTTGTGTGTGTGTGTGTTGCGGGGGAGTGCTCTGCAGCTCCCACTGTGAGAGATCCACCCAAAAATGTGGGACTGAAATAGTGCTCGGGCATTGATCCCCACCAGTCACCTGGGCCATCTTTTGGGCTCTCTGGTAAGAATCCTCAGCCTCCCATCCTCAGTCTCTACCCTGATTGGCTGAGCAGGGGGTTATTGACAGGGAGGAGACTCAGGTCTATGTTGTTCTCTTTTAAGACAAAGGAAATAAGTCAGAACCAGTTCTAGGTTTGACAAATTTTGCTGCTTCTCTGCATTAATTGTCTCTGAGCAGTTCATGATTCTCTCTAACATTGCAGTTCTCCTCAAATACTTGCTGAATAATTACTGTGCACTGTTGTTGGTCTGGAGCTCATCTGAGAGCACTTTATTCAGGTCATTCAATGTCTGAAATTCAAATTCCGATGGTTAGTTTGAAAATCAGGGCTCTTGGGTCCTATTCCCAACTCTGCCACTGACTGGCTCTGTGACCTAAGACAAGTCAATTCTCCTTTCTCAGCCTTAGCTTCTCCCTCTTTCAAGTAGGGATAATAATGATCCACTCTTACCTACCTCATGGTGGGTGGAGGATGGGGATCCATCGGAGAGTGTCACTAGGAGTAGGGCATAATATGAGGTGTCCTATCACGTTTACTCAGAGCCGATTATGACATAATAGATTAGCTGAAACAGTCTTTTTTATTTGTATTTTTTTATTTTGAAATTGTTAAGAGCAGCAACGACTTAGCTCAGACCGAAGCAACTTATCTAATGTTTGAGATCTAAGTGTCTCCTTTTTGTGTGTGATGAGAGAATTTAACACACCGTGACAAACAGGAGATGCTTTTGTTTTGCAACAACATCTTTTTGCAAACAACTTCCATCTCACTTGCTATGAGTTTGAGAAACAAACTGGTTTAGTCTGAATGGGATTTTCAGAAAGAAACGGTTTCAATGAAATTTCCCCACCATCTCGATTCCTGGGCTCTGTCCCTGCCTCTGGGGGGATTTGTTGTCTGTTAGAACAGGAGTCAGGACTGGTGGCTTCTCTTTCTGGCTGTGCCATTGCCTTGCTGTGTAGGCCCTTGCATAGGTCACTTCCCTTCTCTGGACCTCAGGCTCCTCCCTCTGTCCAATGGGAACAGGAACAGTTCTCGAACTCTGGGCAGTTGTGAGCCTGAGTGAGAGAAGGGGCGTTAAAGCCCTATGTGAAGGAGAAAGGGGAGTTTCACGGTGTTTTATCATCAAGGAATTCTAAAGTTTGCTAAAATGTCTAGTCTGTGGAAACAAGAAATGGTCGGGGCCAAAAGTTTTTAACCAGTGCCTTTTTTAAAGCCCATTCAGGGATGTGAGTCCCTGTCTTTTAGGTACCTGGGGTTCTTTGCCAGCAGGAGAGAAGAGGTTCCTGCCTCTGTTTTTGTGGCCTTAACAATCCAGGTGTTGTGCCCCAGTTCTCGTCTGAGATCCCTGAAAAAGAACATCTTCCCATCCATGAACAAGACCGGACCCGTCTTCAAAGGGGAACAGAGACCCCTGGGACTTACAGACTAGCTAGCCTGACTTCCATAGCTGGAGAGATACTGGAATACATTCTTAAACAATCAGTTTGTCAGCAGCACCTACAGGATACTTTGGTTCTTACGACGAGTGAGCATGGATTTGTCAAGAACAAATCATTCCAAACCGATCCTCTTTCCTTCTTTGGCAGGGTTCCGGGCCTGGTGGAGGTGGGTAAACAGTAGATGGGATCTAGCTTGGTGTTACTAAGGCTTTTGACACAGTCCCGTAGGACATTCTCACAAGCAAACGAGGGAAATGCAGTCCAGCTGCAATCAGTGTAATGTGGGTGCAGAGCTGGTTGAAAGCCCAGACTCCAGGAGCCCTTCTCCATGTTTGGCTGTCCAACGGAGACGGTGTACCTAGTGGGTCCGGCAGGGATCAGTCCAGAGTCCGGTACTATTCAATATTTTCATGAATGATTTGGAAAAAGGAGTGGAGAGCATGCTTCTAAAATTTGCAACTGACACCAAGCACTTTGGAGCACAGGATTGGAATTCAAAACGCCCTTAACAAATTGGAGACTTGGTCTTCTTGAGCCAAACTCCATGGCTGGGCCCCTCTCTCTACACTGGGCTGAAGTGAAACCCCAGAGCCAAACACTCCTCCTGGGCAGTGAGCTCCGACCTTGTATGGTCGGATGCTGCTTAGCACTGTTAGAGCAGCTTTTGCTGGGGGATTCTCCCAGCACTTTCTAATAGCGGGAAAGTATGAAATCCCCATTTGACGGCTGGGGACAGAGCCCTAGAGCGGGGAGCAACTTGCCCAAAGTCCCCCAGGAAAAGGAAAAGAACCAGCAATGGAACCAATAGGAAACCCAGCAATGGAACTCAGGAGTCCTGGGGGTGTGCTAGGGTGACCAGATGTCCTGATTTTATAGGGACAGTCCGAATTTTGGGGTCTTTTTCTTATCTAGGATCCTATTACCCCCACCCTCTGTCCTGAATTTTCACACTTGCTGTCTGGTCACCCTAGGGTGTGCACATGTGTGGGTCCCAGCTGCTCCCTGCCCCCCTCATTGAAGCAGATGTGCAGGGTTACTGCCCTGGGAACTACAGGGCACCAGTGGACATGGGGCTGGCTGGAGGTAGGGTCTGGCTGCAGGCCGGGCAAGGGGTGCGGGACTGACTGGCTTCAGGCAGGGGGGTGCATCAGGGGTTGGCTGGAGACACGGCAGGGGATGCAGGGCTGGCTGCAGATAGGGGGTGCAGGGCTGGTACAGGCTGGGGTTGTGTGGGGGCTGGCTGGCTTTGGGCAGGGCCACAGGAGGGTGCGGCAGGAGTTGGCTGGAGACAGGGCAGGGGGTTTGTCAGGGGCTGGCTGCAGGGCTGGCTACAGGCAGGGCAGGGAGGATGCGGCTGGTGCGGGTAGGGCAGAAGGTGCAGGGCTGGCTGGAGACAGAGGCTGGCTGCAGGCAGGGCAGCGCAGGGTGTGCAGGGCTGGCTGCAGGCAGGGCAGGGCTGACTGCAGGAAGGGGATGGGGCAGGGCTGGTGCAAGGATGTTTCACACCCTAGGTGAAACTTCCACCTACCGCCCTCCCCCCCGTGCCCTCACCCTGAGGCGCCCCACCCTTGGCAGCTCCCCCCCTCCACCCTGAGGCGCCCCTCTTGTGGCAACTCCCTCGCTCTGCCCTGCGGCACCCCCCTCGCCCCAGCTCACACCTGCTCCGAGCACGAGCACCCCGAGCACACCGTGACAGCTTCACTTCTCCTGCCTCCCAGGCTTGCGGCGCCTAAGCCTGCCAGGCAGTCAAGCACCCTCCTCTGAGCCACAGCAGCCCTGACAGTTGACAATAGAGGCACCTTAACCCCTGAGTTCCTTCAATGTGTCCCCCTCCGGGGTCCAGCTCCGATTACCAGATACTCAGGGTATGTCTATACCACCTGCCAAATTGTTGGGCAGCGATCGAACCAGCGAGGGTCGATATATCGTGTCTACTGTAGATGCAACACATCAAGTGCTCTCCCCTCGACTGCTGTACTCCAGCTCGGTGAGAGACACAGGCAGAGTCTACGGGGAACTGCAGCAGTCGACTCACCGCGACTGTGACATTATAAGTATAATCTAATATCTCATTGAAAGGTGACAGGGCCAGAAAGAGTTAATTAACTCACCTCACCGACTGACCTGACCCGTGGGTGAACCTTAAGAGCTGGTTAGCAAGATATGTAAATGAACAGAGCTTTGAAATGCAAGTCTGCAGTGTTAGAGGTAGAAGGGGACGTGTTTGTTCAGGTCTTGTGATGTCAGCAAACAAGTCTTGTCTGTTGCTATAGTTTTAATTCAAAGAGCAAAAAAGGAATATTAACATTTATGACGATACTTGAGTGAAATAATATTATTGTCTATGTGTCTCTTTGAAGGTTGTGGTAACCTGTATTTGAACTGTTTAATGAATAAATTACCCTGTACTAATTGCTAGGATGTTTGGAAGGAGAGTTAAGCCTATTGTTTTCTCAGGCCGAAAGGCTGCTGGAAATGTATAAGAAGCCTGGGACACGATCCTTCTTCATCTCAGATCTGCTTTGGGTTTCAAGAGAGGGAAACCTTAAGCCACAAGGATTGAGATCCCCAGTCATTGACTGGAGCCACCCTGAATATGGACATTGGACTATAACCTATGGACTATTTCTAAATGGACTTTTGGCTACTACAAGCTCACCTCTACTATGTATCTGAACCTCAAGAATTGAATTCAAGTCTATATGTCTATTAATCTTTTAACCAACACTCTCTCTCTTTTCTTTTCTAATACATTTTAGCTTATTTAATAAGAATTGGCTATAGCATGTATTTTAGGTAAGATCTAAGTTATAATTGAACCTGGGTATGTGGCTGATCCTTTGGGATCGGAAGAACCTTTTCTTTTATATGTTGAAGTAAGATTTTCAGGAATCATCATCATATCTGACAGGTGTGTCTGGATGGAGGCCTGAGGCTGGGTACTTTAAGGGAACTGCGTGGTTTAAACTTCTAAGTAACCAGTGAGGTACTACAGAAGCTGTTTTGTGCTGGCTTGGTAAATCTAAGTATTGAAATAACCAGCAGCGTTTGGGATTTGTCTGCCCTGTTTTGTTTGCAGTTCACCCTGATTAAGTGACCTCAGCTGGCTCCCACAGGGAGCACCGTCACATCTACATCCAGGCTGTAGGGGTTCGAGGGATCTTAGGGGCCTTGAGGTGCACAGATAACTACGTCCAGGCCATAGGGGTCACTGGGGTTGCTTAGAGAGTTTTTTGGGGGGACAAAGATTCCAATCTCCAGGGTCTAGGGGTCCCAGGGGGGCTTAGTGGGTTCTTGGGGGTATAGATACCTACGTCCAGGCTGGAGGCATCCTGGGAGTCTTAGGGGATTTTTTGGGGCCCAAGATACCTATGTCCAGGCTGTAGGGATACCAGGGGGTCTTAGGGGTTCGAGTGGGCACAGATACGTATGTCCAGGTTGTATCAGTCAGAGGGGCGATTAGAGGTTTCATGAGGGGCACAGATATCTACATCCAGATTGTAGATGTACCGGCGAGGGGTTAGGGGGTTGTGGGGATACAAATACCTACATCCAGGCTGTAGGGGTTCCTGGGGGTTAGGGGGTTTCTGAGGGGCACATATACCTATGTGCACACTGGAGTGTCCCAGGGGGCTTATGGAGTCTCTATGGGGCACAGATCCCAATGTCCTGGCTGTATAGGTCCCTGGGGGGCTCAGGGGGCTTGTGAGAGGCACAGATACCTAAGCTGAAGATGGAGGGGTATACAGAGGGCTTAGGTGTTTGGTGGGGGGCACAGATACCTACGTCCAGGCTATAGGGGTCCCGTTGGGGCTTAGGGTCTGTCACGGAGTGTGGGGGAGTCCGGTCCTGCACCTCTCTTACTGGGACACACAGTGACTCTCAGCCAGGCAGTAAAACAGAAGGTTTATTGGACAACAGGAATGCAGGTTACAGCAGAGCTTGGAGGCACAAGCAGGACCCCTCAATCGAGTCCTTCTGGGGGTTCAGGAAACTTAGCTCCCAGTTTGGGATTCCCTGAATTCCAACCACCCAGACCAAAACCGAAACTGAACTAACTTCCTCCAGCCGGCCCCTTCCTGTGTCCAGCTTCCCGGACAAAGGTGCTGACTCCCTGCCCCCTGCCTAGCTCAGGTTACAGGATGAGCCACGTGTCCGATCCTAAAGTCACCCCCTGCTCTCCCATCCCCCACACAGACAGTCCCTACTCCATCATAGTAATGCCCAGAGCATTTCCCGCATGGAGCAACAGTGACACCGTGTGGCCACGCAGCGTAATGCACAGAGCATCACACTTACGTAGAGGCTGTAGCTATCCCTGGGGGGCTTAGGGGTCATGGGGGGCACAGATAGCTAAGTCCAGGCTGGAGGCATTCCAGTGGGGATTAGGGGCTTCATGGGGGACACAAATATCTACATCTGGGCTGGAGAGGTCCCTGGATGGCTTTGGGGGGTTGTGGTGAGCACAGACAAATATGTCCAAGCTGTAGTGGTCCCTGGGGGTTTAGGGAGTTGGTGAGGGGCACAGAAACCTACGTATGGTCTGGAGGGGTCCCTGGGGGACTTAAAAGGTTGTGGTTGCGCAGATACCTGCGTCCCGGTTGGAGGGTCCCTGGGGAGTTTAGGGGGTTTGTGTGTTGTACACATAGCTACAACCAGGCTGGTGGGGGCCCTATGGGTCTTAGGGGGCTTGTGGGAGGCAGAGTATGTCCAGGCTGGAGAAGCCCTGGTGAGGGCTTAGGGGGTTCCTGGAGGTCACAAATATCTACGTCCAGGCTGGAGGGGTTCTGGGGGTATTAGGGAGTTGTGGGGGGCACAGATACCTATTTTGATGCTGTAGGGGTCACGGGGTTGCTTTGGGGCATTTGGGGGTACAGCTACCTACGTCCATGCTGTAGGGGTCGCTGGGAGGATCAGTGGGTTCGTGAGGGTGCACAGATAACTACGTCCAGGCTATAGGGATCCTGGTGGGGCTTAGGGGTTTGTGGGGGGCACAGATACCTTCATCCAGGCAAGAGGGGTCCTGGGGGCTTAGGGGGCTCGTGTTGGGCACAGATACCTGCGTCTAGGCTGGAGGGGTTCCGGGTGGCTTAGGGGGGTGGGGGGAACTCAGATAACTATGTCGAGGCTGGAGGGGTCCCATCGTGGCCTAGGGGGGTTGTGGGGGGCACAGATACCTGCATCTAGGCTGGAGGGATTTCGGGGTCTTAGCAGGGTTGTGGGGTCAGAGATACCTACGTCTAGGCTGGAGGGGTCTCGGGGGGGATTAGGTGTGTTGGGGGGAACAGATACCTACGTCCCGATTGTAGGGGGCCCTGGGTAGCTTAGGCGCTTTGTGGGGGTCACAGATACAAACATCCATGCTGTTGAGGTCCTGAGGATCTTTGTGTGGCTCTGGGGGTCACAGATATCTACCTACAGGCTGGAGGAGTCCTATGGATCCTAGCGGGTTTCTGAGGCATACAGATGCCTACATCTGGGCTTAAGTATCAGAGGGGTAGCCGTGTTAGTCTGGATCTGTAAAAGCAGCAAAGAATCCTGTGGCACTTTATAGACTAACAGACATTTTGGAGCATGAGCTTTCGTGGGTGAATACCCACTTCCTCAGATGCATCTGGGCTTGTGGGTTCCCTGGGAGGCTTAGAGGTTCGTGGGGAGCACAGATACCTTTATCCAGGCTAGATGGGTCCCGGTGGGATTAGTGGGTTGTGGGGGTCACAGATACCTATGTAAGCAGAATCAAGATGAACTCTACCCTGACATCTGATGGTGAATTATGGCAAGTGTGGAAAAGAATTTCAGGGATTGATCGTGTTTGCATAGGCACACCCACCCCGCCTGACACGACCACGGCAGCCTGGAATGGCCGCTTTGGCAGCTGTGGTATCCCCAGTTTATTTGTTGGTGGGGCATGAGATGTGGAGTGTTGTCACCCTGATTGTGTGGATGAGGAACTGTGAAAGTGCTTTGAGACAGTGATTCTCACCATCAATTGAGTGGCACTCGCTAGACAAGGGAGTGGGCTCCTTGGGTGAGCCAGAAACATGAATTGCACTTTTTTCTGTTTTAGCAGTTGAATAGTAGAGCTCATTTTTGATTCGTTTAGCAATTGAAGTTCTAGGTTTTTGAGCTGAAATCACTAAAGATCTGTGCTAGCCAGTGAGGGAGTCTGAAGCTATATTGTAGAGCAGAGCAGCTGATGGAGAGAAGCAGTTTGTGGGATGGTAGGAGTGGCCTGCGGAGTGAGGTGAGCTGAGTAGTTTTTTGGGACATCTGGAGCAGATCACAGGTCGGGTGGCGGAGCAGAACAGTTGGTGGACCGAGCTGAGCAGTTTGTGGGAAGGCAGAAGCAGAATCCCACGGAGAGGCAGGGCAGTCAGCAGTGGACCACGTGAGGTGCCCCTTTCTACCCAGGCTGGCGGGGGAAAACCTTGCAGATAGACTATTGAACTCTGGGGTTGCGGGACTGTGGGTGATTTTGGGGTTGCTCAACTCTTGAAACATTTGAGGTATTGGACTTTGGAGTCTTGGGGTGATTTGGGGATTGCTGGACTCAAGAGCCCAGGGAAAAGGACACGGCCTAGTTGAGGTGTTTTCCTAATTTAATGCTATGTTGTTTATCTCACGTTCTTAAACATTTTCTGCTACACCTAGACTCTGTGCTTGCGAGAGGGGAAGTATTGCCTCTTTGAGGCACCTAGGGGTGCGTATGTAAAATTTTCCCATGTCACTGGGTGGGGGCTCAAGCTGGTTTGCATTACGTTGTAGAGAAGGGACCCCTATGTATTGAACCCAGTCCTTGCTGCTCTCAGTTCAGCCTGGCAGAAGGGTTCCTCCTACATGCAGGCTGAAGGGGTCCCTGGGAGGCATAGGGAGTTCATGGGGGGACAGATACCTACGTCCAGGCTGCAGGAGTCCCAGAGGGGCTTAGGGGGTTCATGGGGGGCACAGATATTTAGGTCACGGAGTGTGGGGGAACCTGGCCCTGCACCCCTCTTCCTGGGACACACAGTGACTCAGCCTGCCAGTAAAACAGAAGGTGCTGACCCCCTCCCCGCTGCCTAGCTCGAGTTACAGGCTTAGGTCCTGTCCCTCACCTAAAGTCACCCCCTGCTCTCCCATCCCCCACACAGACAGTCCCTTTTCCATCACAGTAATGGCCACCAGAAACCCCCTTAGCCCCCCAAGGACCCCTCCAGCCTGGATGCAGGTATCTGTGCCCTTCATAAACTGCCTAAGCCCCCCCCCGGGAACCCTCCAGCCAAGACCTAGATATCTGTGCCCCCTCAACACACTAATTCCCCCTGGAAGCCCTATTGCCTGCACGTAGGTATCTCTGCCCCCCCACAAACCCCCTAAGCCCAGGGGCCCCTACAGCCTAGACGTATGTATCTGTGCCCCCCAGAATACCCCTATTCCACCCAGGGATCCCTACAGCATGGACCTAGGTATATGTGTCCTCCAGGACCCCCCTAAACCCCACAGGAACCACTCCAACCTGGACATAGATATCTGTGCCTCCCAAAAATACCCTAAGCCCCCCAGGGACCCCTAAAGCCTGGAGATAGGTATCTCTGCCTTCCGCAAAAGCCCCTAATCCTCCCCAGAACCTCTCCAGCCTGGATGTACATATCTGTGCCCCCACAAACCCACTAAGCCCCCCGGGATCCCTCCAGCCTGGATGTAGGTATCTGTGCCTCCCCTGACGCGCTAAGTCCCCCCCGAATCCCTATAGCCTGGACATAGGTATCTGTGTCCCTTACAATACCACTAAACCCCCACAGGGACCCCTCCAGGACATACATAGATATCTGTGACCCTCACCAAGTCCCTAAACCCCCAGGGACCACTGTGCTCACCACACCTCCCTAAGCCATCCAGGGACCCCTCCAGCCCGGACGTAGGTATTGGTGCCCTCCACGAAGCCCCTAATCCCCACCAGGACCTCTACAGCCTGGACGCAAGTACCTATGCCCCCCACAACCCCCCTAACTCCCCCAGGGTCCCGACCATCCTGGACGTAGGTATCTGTGACCCTATGAGCCCCCTTAAGACCCCACCAGAATGCCTCCAGCCTGGACGTAGCTATCTGTACCTCCCATGACCCCTAAGCCCCCAGCGATCTCTACAGCCTCTACGTAGGTGTGATGCTCTGTGCATTACCCTGCATGGCCACACGGTGTCACTGTTGCTCCATGCGGGAAATGCTCTGGGCATTACTGTGTTGGAGCAGGGACTGTCTGTGTGGGGGATGGGAGAGCAGAGGGTGACTTTAGGTGAGGGACAGGACCTAAGCCTGTAACCTGAGCTAGGCAGCGGGGAGGGGGTCAGCACCTTTGCCCAGGAAGCTGGACAAAGGAAGGGGCCGGCTGGAGGGAGTTAGTTCAGTTTTGGTTTGGAGCTGGGTTGTTGGAATTCAGGGAATCCCAAACTGGGAACTAAGCTTCCAGAACCCCCAGAAGGACTCGATTGAGGGGTCCTGGTTGTGCCCAAAAGCTCTGCAGTATCCTTCACTCCTATTGGCTGTTTTACTGGCTGGCTGACTCACTGTGTGTCCCAGGAAGAGGGTGCAGGGCCGGATTCCACCACACTCTGTGACACCCCATAAGCCCCCCCAGAACCCCTGAAGCCTGGACGTAGATATCTGTGACCCCCCGCCAGTGACCCCTACAACCTGGACCTAAATATCTGTGCCCCCCACGAACTCCCTAAGCCCCCCAGTGATCCCTACAACCTGGACCTAGGTATCTGTGCCCCCCACGAACCTCCTAAGCCCCCCAGGGACCCCTACAACCTGGACGAAGGTGGAACACGATCAGCCCCTGAAATTCTTTTCCACACTCGCCATAATTCACCACCAGATGTCAGGGTAGAGTTCATCCTGCTTCTGCTTACATAGGTTGTGCCCCCCACAACCCCCTAATCCCACTGAGACCCATCTAGGCTGGATAAAGGTATCTATGCTACCCACAAACCTCTAAGACTTCCAGGCAACCCACGAGCCCGGATGTAGGCATTTGTATGCTCCACAAACCCCCTAAGACCCAGAGGACCCCTCCAGCCTGTAGGTAGGTATCTGTGACCCGCAGAGCCCCACAAAGTCTCTCGATACCCCTATAGCATTAATGTTTGCATCTGTGACCCCCATAAACCGCCTAAGCTACCCAGGGCCACCTACAATCGGGACGTAGGTATTTGTTCCCCCCCAACACAGCTAATCCCCCCAGGACCCCTCCAACCTAGATGTAAGTATCTCTGACCCCACGAATCCCCTAAGCCACGACAGGGCCCCTCCAGCACGGACATAGGTATCTGTGCCCCCACAAACCTCCTAAGACACCCAAAACCCCTCCAGCCTAGATGCAGGTATCTGTGCCCTCCAGGCCCCCAGGCCACGATGGGACCCCCTCCAGCCTCGACATAGTTATCTGAGATCCCCAAAACCCCCCTAAGCCTCCCAGAACCCCTCCAGCCTAGACGCAGATATCTGTGCCCAACACGAACCTTCTAAGGCCCCCAGGACCCCTCTTGCCTGCATGAAGGTATCTGTGCCCCTTAGAAACCCATAAGCCCCCCCAGGATCCCTATAGCCTAGACGTAGGTATCTGTGCATCCTCACGAACACACTGATCCTCCTTGCGACCCCTACAGCATGGACGTAGGTATCTGTACCCCAAAATGTCCCAAAGCAACCCCGTGACCCTTACAGCCTCGAAATAGGTATTTGTGCCCCCCACAACTCCCTAATACCCCCAGAACCCCTCCAGCCTGGACGTAGATATTTGTGACCTCCAGGAACCCCCTAAGCCCTCCCCACGACTTCTCCAGCCTGGACATAGGTATCTCTGCCCCCCACAAGTCCCCCCTGACCCATAGGGCCCCCACCATCCTGGTTGTAGCTATGTGTATGCCACACAAACCCCCTAAGCTCCCCAGGGCCCCCTCCAACCGGGACATAGGCATCTGAGCAACCACAACCCCTTAAGTCCCCCAGGGACCCCTTCAGACCATACATAGGTTCTTGTGCCCCTCACCAACTCACTAAACCCCTAGGGACCACTACAGCCTGGATGTATGTAGCTGTGCTCACCACAACCCACTAAGCCGTCCAGGGACCTCTCCAGCCCGGATGTAGATATTTGTGTCCCCCATTAATCCCCTAATCCGTCCTGGAATGCCTCCAGCCTAGACGTAGCTATCTGTGCCCACCAGGACTTCTAAGCCCCCTAGGGATCTCTATAGCATCTACATAGGTGAGATGCTCTGTGCATTACCCTGCATGGCCACACGGTGTCACTGTTGCTCCATGTGGGAAATGCTCTGTGCATTACCCTGCGTGGCCACACGGTGTCACTGTTGCTCCATGCGGGAAAGGCTCTGTGCAATACTCTGTCTGGCCACACGGTGTCACTGTATCTCCAGTCAGGAAATCGATAGTGCCTTACCCTGCATGGCCACAAGGTGTCACTGTTGCACCATGTAGCAAATGTTCTGTGCATTATCCTGCGTGGCCTATGTCACTTATCAGAGGGGTAGCCCGTGTTACTCTGGATCTGTAAAAGCAGCAAAGAATCCTGTGGCACCTTATAGACTAACAGACGTTTTGGAGCATGAGCTTTTGTGGGTGAATACCCACTTCCTCAGATGCATCTGGGCTTGTGGGTTCCCTGGGAGGCTTAGAGGTTCGTGGGGAGCACAGATACCTTTATCCAGGCTAGATGGGTCCCGGGGGGATTAGTGGGTTGTGGGGGGCACAGATACCTATGTAAGCAGAAGCTTACATCTGTCATCTGCTTCCTGCTCAGTCTGGAACTGTTTCCTGGAGGCTGGAGACACCAGTTCTTCCTTAGACTGTGGACTTGGGCTTGGTCCCTCTGGAAGCGATGTAGGTGATGGGTTTTTTTTCGTGGCTGGTGAACCGCTCTCTGCTGGTGCACCAGGTGGTATTCCAGGCTCGGGCTGAGCCTCTTGGGTAGGGTTGTCTGCTGCTTCTGCCAGTTCAGGCTCGCTGGTGCCCTCTGGCGTTGGGGTTGAGGATGCGTTTGCAAGCGCTGGCATCAGTGCTGGCAATGGTTCTGGTGTTGGTTGCGTTTCCAGGTCCGGGTCTGGGACTGGAGGTACTGTGACTGTAGCAGTCATTGGCAGGGGATCCGGGTCCACTACCTCTGTCTGAGTCTCTGCTAACAGAGACTGGGCCTCTGTGGATGGCTCAGGAACAGGAATGGGTCTGGAAGCTTGCCCGGATTGGCTGTGTGTAACCATTCCCACCCTCTTGGCCCGCTTCACCCGGTTGGCCAAGTCTTCCCCCAGTAGCATGGGGATGTGATAATTGTTATAGACTGCAAAAGTCCACATTCCTCACCAGCCTTTGTACTGGACAGGCAGTTTAGCTGTAGGCAAGTTTACTGCTTGTGACATGAAGGGGTAAATTGTCACTTGGGCCTTTGGGTTGATCAATTTGGGGTCCACCAAGGATTGATGGATAGCTGACACTTGTGCCCCGTGTCTCTCCATGCGATAACCTTCTTTCCGCCCACTCTCAAAATTTCCCTTCACTCCGAGGGTATTTGAGAGGCATCTGGGCCTGGGGATCTTTGGAGTGATGGAGATATAATGAACTGCACTCAGTTGGGGTTCTCGGGGCAGTTGGCCTTGATATGTCCCAGTTCATTACACTTGAAGTATCACCTAGCTGACTGGTCACTGGGCCGAGGTGGGTTACTGGAGATTGGTGAGGTGAGAGAACAGGGAGTCGTCAGCTTTCCTTGGGTTGTAGGTGGGGTCTTGGGTTGCCCTCGGGTATAGGGTTTATTGTTGGTGTGACCCCAATGATATTCGCTCCCCTTGATAGTAGCTCTTTTCTTTTCTGCCACTTCCACCCATCTGGCTCCAATCTCCTCCGCCTCAGTTACCTTTTTGGGCTTCCCATCTAGGATGTACCTTTCTATTTCTTCAGGAACACCCTCTAAGAAGTGCTCCAATTGTATTAGGAGGTGCATGTCGTCCAGAGATTTAACATTGGCTCCTGATATCCAGGCATAACAATTCTTTCCAATGCGGTAGGCGTGTTGGGTGAATGACACATCTGATTTCCACCTTAGGGCTCTGAACCTCCGACGGGCATGCTCAGGTATTAGCCCCATTCTGATTCTGGCCTTGGTTTGAAAAAGTTTATAATTGTTCATGTTCTCCTTAGGCATTTCAGCCGCCACCTCTGCTAAGGGTCCACTGAGCAGTGGCCTCAGCTCTATCATGTATTGGTCTTCAGAGATGCTGTACCCATGGCAAGTCCTTTCAAAATTTTCTAGGAAGGCCTGAGTGTCATCACCTGCCTTGTAGGTGGGAAATTTATTGGGATGTGGAATGATAACTGGCAAAGGGTTGGTAAGATTGGCTGTGTCCTTCGGCTTAGCCTGTTCTAATTCCAGGGCCTGCCGGTGGGCCTCCCTCTGGAGTTCCAACTCTTTCTCTTTTATCTCCAGCTCTCTCCTGTGGTCAGCCTCTCTTTCTCTTTCTCTCAGCTCCATCTCTTTTGTTTTATTTCTAGTTCTTGTAGTTTCTTTTCCATGTCTCACTTGTGGTCTACGTCTTTGATTTGTGCCTCTGCCTCCAGTTTTGCCCGTTCCTGTTTCAAGGTGTCCTTGGTAGTCATGGTTTTTGCTTTCTTGTGTTGGGGCACCCTCTGCTGTTTACTGCCTGAAATCCTGCTTCTCTGTTGCCTCCTTAGGGTTGCTTAGCAACAGAGTCTTTTTTAACTCCTTCTACCTAGCTATTCCCGACAGAGTTAGAAAGAAAAAAAAACATTCATTTGCAAATGTGTTTTGCTGGTGTATGGTAACTCACAACTGGAGTCCCTTTGTTTAACAGAGATCCTTGTTAAACCCTAATGCCTTTGCCTTCAGAGTACTCAGAAGGGAGAGACCAAAGAAAACTTGCAGACCTTTGCTTTTAAAACAATCTCCTCTAGCCTGGTTTACACACAGCTAGCAGGGAAAGAGAGAGAAAAATTCCTACTGGCTTTTGCTTCTAAACCCAAACCTCAGTCTGCCTGCAGATAGCTAGCAGGGAGAGAAATAAAAACCTCACTGGCGTTTGGATTCTATCTTTTCTATCTATCCCACACGCTGCACACCATGTCATGGTATAATTCCCCACTCTGAACCTTAGCGTCCAAAAGATGGGGTACCAGCATGAATTCCTCTAAGCTCAATTACCAGCTTAGTACTTATAGCGCTGCCACCAACCAGGAATTCCAGTGCCTGGTACACTCTGGTCCCCCCAAAACCTTGCCTGGGGACCCCCAAGACCCAGACCCTCTGGATCTTCACACAAGGAAAGTAAACCCTTTCCCTCACCGTTGCCTCTCCCAGACTTCCCCTCCCTGGGTCACCCTGGAAGATCACTGTGATTCAAACTGCTTGAATCTTAAAACAGAGAGGAAAATCCACCTTTCCCCCTCCCAGATTCTCCCTGAGAGAGAAAGCAATCCTAACACAGAGAGGAAATTAACCTCTCTCTCCCCTTCCCTCCTTTCTCCCCACCAATTCCCTGGTGAATCCAGACCCAGTCCCCTGGGGTCTACCCAGAATAAAAAAACAATCAGGTTCTTAAACAAGAAAAGCTTTTAATTAAAGAAAATAAAAACAGTGAACATTATCTTTGTAAATTTAAAAAAATGGAATAGGTACAGGGTCTTTCAGCTATAGACACTGGGAATACCCTCCCAGCCTAAGTATACAAGTACAAATTAAAATCCTTTCAGCAAAATTCCAATTTAAACTCCTTCCAACCAAATACACATTTGCAAATAAAGAAAACAACCATAAGCCTAACTCGCTTTATCTACCTAGTACTCACTATTCTGAACTTATAAGAGCCTGTATTGGAGAGATTGGAGAGAAACCTGATTGCACGTCTGGTCCCTCTGAGCCCCCAGAGTGAACAACAACCAAACACTAACAGCACACACAAAAACTTCCCTCCCTCAAGATTTGAAAGTATCCTGTCCCCTGATTGGTCCTCTGGTCAGGTGACAGCTCGGCTCACTGTTCTTGTTAACCCTTTCCAGGCAAAATAGATATGAAGCACTTTTGTTCTATTAACTCTTACTTATCTGTTTATGACACCTTCTTATTCCTTCACTTCCCAAGGTGTCCGGTGAGGTCATGTTCTTGGCTGTCCATGCTTGGGAATGGTGCTTGTAGGTCTTTGATCCTAAATCAGAGTCACCCTGGCAGACAATGAAAGTGTCACAGACTTGGAAGGGGATTTCAAATGGATCCCAAGCACTGTTCAAATCCCCTTTTCCCTCTATTGGCAAAGCCACTTCTGGGAAGGTCGGCTGTGGGAAGCTGGCTAGACAGGAAAACATCAGATACTGCTCCCAATGCTACACTCAGTTTTTCAGAAATTAGTCGACGTTATGGCCAGATGAGACCATTAGAGCTCACTAGAAGGCATTTTTCTCCAGCCCTCAGAACATTTGGTGGCTCTTTGCTGACCCAGCTCCAATTTCACATCTTTTTCAAATGAGGACACCACAATTGGAGGCAGTATTCTAGTATCAGTCTCACCAATGCTGTGTCACCTCCTGTGATGTTATTGACATAATCTGTAATTGTATAGATCACAGTTGCGACCACTGTTCTATATTTGTAGCCAATATTGTAGGAAGGTTGTTGTGTAAGGGGTCTATGGAGAGGTTCTCATTGGCTGATTATAATTATGCTAAAGGCAATAATTGGAGATATACCAATATCCTAGAACTGGAAGGGACCTTGAAAGGTCATCAAGTCTAGTCCCCTGCCTTCACTAGCAGGACCAATTTTTGCCCCAGATCTCTAAGTGGCCCCCTCAAGGATTGAACTCACAACTCTGAGTTTAGCAGGCCAATGCTCAAACCACTGAGCTATCCCTCCCTCCTATTGCCAGATGTTTCATTTTTGTAGTTGATGTTATGAATATTGGCTCTATGCTACCCATATTTCAAACTTGTGCCATAATGGGGGACAAAACAGCTACCTTGTTAGAAGTGGCTTTACCAATAAATGGAACCTGGGATTTAAACTCCCAATGATCACACTGTGTTTGGGATCCATTTGAATTCCTCTCCCAGGTCTTTGATACTCAGCTCCAGTCATAGCGACTCTGATAGAGGATTAAAGAAGTCAAAGCATCATCTGCAAGCACAGACAATGGAGAATGCTTCATCACATGACACTTTGAGAAGTGGATGGACAGAATGTGATGAAGATAAACTCTGCCTGGCTCAGACAAAAGGTTACAGTTGCGCAGTAATGAGGAAGGAGGGAATCTCTGAGTCACCCGTCCACGGTCGGGTCTTCACAGTGCTCCCGAGCTGGAGAGTGAAGAACCCCCTCGGTCCCGCCGTGAGACTGAGGAATAGGAGGCCTGTCACCACCATTCCTGCCATCCTGCATTCCTGGTGTCCAGCATCCCAGAGGGCCTCCCTGCCAGCGACAAAACTCAACCATCATCTGGACTCCCCAGTGCTCCTCCTCAACGGCTCTAAATCACCTGGAGAGTGGAACGTCCTGGGCATCGTGCCGGCACGTGGGATCCACTGCACCTGAACAGTGGGGAAAGGTTTCTGTGCTGGAGCATCATTTACTGTTTTCCAGTTTCCAAGGGAGGGTTTATGGGCCTGAGCGTTAAGCTCCCAAAGCCAGTCACTGTTTCATTGTATTAATTGTTTGCATTTTCCTCTGTTCCCCCAGTTTTCTGTACCTTTACCTTGACTACACTTACCTTTGCGCCAAACCACCTTGTCTCCTCTTTATTTTATTTACACCTCACGAGGGAGGCAAAATCCACTAGTGATAAGAGACAGGAGGGAGTTGAGTTTGTATCTCCTGAGAAAAGGGGCTTTTTCCTTTCCTATTTCTCCCCTACCATTTCTAACGTTTTCCTTTGAAGCGTTGCCTTATTCCTCTGGAGGTGACAGAGAGGACGTGGCCACCTTCACCTCCGACAGTGAGATATTGGCTCAGCTCTTTCTTTACGCTGCTGTTGTCAGTCCACGAAACATCAGGGATGGATGCAAGGCTGAGCTTACGCACCAATCCCCTGAAATATTTCAGTGCTCCAGAGAAATCCTGCCCCCGGCTATTGGCATAATCTGGTGGAGATTCGAATAGGAAAGGGACGGTCTGAATTGTCAGTGTGGGGAATGAACAACAATCAATAGCAATGTCGTTAACCGGAAACACTCTAATCATGCTCCAGCTGGAAGGGAAATGGGCAGGAACTCTTGCTGTTCAGCCACGGACACACTTACACTAATGCACAGCCAGGAGTGTGCTGGGGGAGCTGGTCTGAGCAATTTGAAGTGACAATTCTGTGAGAACAGAATCATTGTGTAGTGAAGCCCTGTACATCAAGTAGTTGTGGCTGAGTGGTTAAGGCGATGGATGAGAAATCCATTGGGGTATCTTTATGCAGGTTCAAATCCTGCCAACTATGGTAGCATTAGTGTGTGGTCATTGCTGTTGTCTTGGTGCCTGAACATCCACAGCATCAAACTGCAGCCAGATCTAGTCTCGCTCTGCTCCAGCACTGTGGAATAGACAGTTGCTACAGTGAGTGGAGGGGTTTTCCATCCCTGTAATAGCTACCTTGACAGAACAATCTTCCCTTTCATTTAGCACTATGTAACCACGGCTTAGGTAAGATTAATGATACTGGTACTGGCTTCACACTCTGAAAGACGTACTTGTTATCCCATCACCCTCCCATTCCCTGGGCCTTCTTGCGTGACCAGAGGGCAGCAATACATGGAGTTCAAAGGTGCAAACAATTTGATGTTTATTGGAGTAAATTTCCAGCAAGCAATGATTCCAATTTCCTTCCTCAGTATCCCCCTTCCCAGCTCTGACACCACAGAGCCTTGCCTGTGTCCCTGTTCCCATTCCCTACCGTAGCAAAACATAATTGCAATTCCCCTACCCCATTCCAATTCCCCACCTTACTTCCTGAGTGACTGCAGACTATATAGTAAAACGTGAGTTCTGCTTAGCTATACCTTAACCAATCATTTTACTGATGTTTAACTAACTAATCCTAACATATTGTAACATGATTATCTAACCAATTATACCCCACCACCTTAATTAGTTTACATCCAACAAATTAATTATATAGCAGACAGAAACAATCACAGAACCAGACAGAGATTATACAGACAAGCAATAGGAAAGTGGAGACTACAGTGATAGAACAAAGAAATGAGGATTTCACACCCCAGCTGTTGATAAGTGAACTGTTGCCGGACAGGATGCTATCACAGTAGAGGTTGTGGATGCTGGTTGCTTAACTGTCTGGCCCCCAGGGCAGGATTTTGAGGGTCACTATTACTTTCTCAGCATGCCAGCAACCATCTTTTGTTCACTTAAAACGTGAGCAGGGAGATTCCAACACCACAGAACTCATGGAGCTCCAGGAAACGTGTAACTTTAGGTCCGGAGGAGTGTGTCTAAAAATCAGCTGTGCTGTAGAAGGTCTCTAGGAGTTGAAAGAGATGTGCCATCTCAACTTCCCTAAAGAGTGTCATCAAATATTAATGAAAACTAGGGTTGATAAGTCACATCCTTTGTAGCATTAGGATTGTGGACTGGTCTAAAGTGCCAATTTTAAGACTCTCTTTTCCTATCTCTTAGGTGTTCTGGTCTCTGCACAGAGAAGTGGTTTCAAATCCCACTCCTGACATGACCATTTTCTTTTATCTGGAGAAAACGGCCTCACTTCAATCTCCTTTGCAACAATAGAACACCATTTGCTTAGGTTTTCTATTCCAGTAGTTGTGAGAGAAGCTCCAAACCAGGGGGAAACAGTGCCTTTTCTCTCGACTGATCCATTTTTGTCTTCCTTCATTCCAAGCCATTTTCTCAGATACATCAGTATTTCCCACACTTTTTTGTTCAGCGTTCTTTGCTTTTATGAAACTTTGGGGTCATCATTTACTGCCACACAACTGTATTTATGAAGTGAAACAATATTTTTTGGATATTCTTGCAGAAAGGACTGGATACAGGCCTGAATCAGAATCTTCATTACCAGAGCTAGAATTTCTATTTTACAAGAGCTATTTTTCTGCAGCTATTAGATTTCCAACATTGATTTCATTTTATACACATTTTGAGCATCTATTAAGGATAAATTCAACAAAAATACCACTTCTCTTTCCTCCACATCTGCATTGTGAAGGGGAGCATTCCGAATACCATACGATTAGCTAGGAAAGATCTTCTGTGGGGCATGGGTTACAAAAATGCTTCAGGAACCAAATACATGGGCATTTTGCCAAGTTAGAAATCACTTAATGTGGAATTCTCTCCCCAAATCATCTGAGAAAATACTGACTTAAAGAATTGAACTACAGTGTGATCATATGCACTTCCTTCAGTTATTTGGGGTTCTGCTGTTGTTCCCCATTTCCGAATGGAGATTTTCAATCACTGCTGTTTCTTTGTTAGCATGTGGAGTGAATTGGAGAGTTCTCCACTGTTGACAGAACTGCACTTGAACTTTCTCCGTGTCATCATGGAGGGGTGGGGAAAAAGCAAAGCTGAAGTGACAAATGACCATTTCCTAAAGTCCTAATTTCTCTTAAATTCTCCAAGAAATCTGAGCTACGTCCTATCAAACTGAACTAATATCCAATTGGGTGAGCAAACAGCCTTCAGGAAAGATAGAAACCCACATCACAGAGAGACAGAATACATGACAATGAAAGCATCAAGAGAAATTCCAGAGCAGGCTACATCTGCTTATTCCGAATCAGGACAAGAGATTCTCCCATCACATTCTCCTCTGATCCATTCAAAGCAGCTTCACTCAGCACTCTCTCAATAGTCAGTTATGTTACTTACAATTTTGTAAATATCCTAGCATCCCCATAATGGGGGAAAAAATAGTCCCCTTGCCAGAAGTGGCTTTACCAATAGATGAAACCTGGAATTTAAATGCCAAATAACCACACTATGTTTGGGATCCATTTAAATCCCCCTCCCAGGTCTTTGACACTTTCATCTCCACTCATAGCGACTCTGATATAGGATTAAAGAAATCAAAGCATCATCTCCAAGCACAGGCAGCTGAGAACTCTTCCTGATATGACACATTGAGAAATGGAGGGATAGAATGTGATGAAAATAAACTCTGCACAGAGAAGCCAAAAGGTAACAGTTCTGGAGTGATGGGGAAGGAGGGAATCTCTGAGTCACCCCATCTCCTTCCAGTATCACAGAGGCTGAAATGACACTTTTCCTCCCTGCTCCTCTTTATTTAACTATAATATGAAAAATTCCCAATATAACTGCTCTTCAGCACAACCCAGAGCAACGTGAGAACAACTGGCAATGATACAATCTGTATCATTGGTGACTCTAACAATAACTTTGCAATAGGAGGAATGGTATAAGTGTGACGCTCCCTTGTTCCTCATAGGAAGGGCACACTCCAACTACTCATGGGATAATTGAGTTGATAGAAAGGACAAATGGGCCCGCCTCAAAAGAAGGCAAACTACAAAAGGCATAAATGGGCCACTCATCTGGACAAGCTGAGGGATAACAGTGCTGCAAACCGTTCAAACAGATTTAAAAGTTATTATGTGGGAATCAGGAAAAGTATTAAAGAAAAAAAACTGATAGCCCTAGAGGTTTTTATGGTGTTCATCACCCTTGCAGATTCTCTGATGGCTAATATGGGCTGAGTGCCAAGAGAAGGTTTTCCCACAGCCCACGTCCACACTACAGCTTAAAATCGATATTATTAAAATCGATTTTATAAAGCAGGGTTTATAATATCGATTTTGCACGTCCACACTAGGGCTACTTACATCGATGTTGAGCGTCCATGTTCCCTGGCGTCCATCTTTTCCCTGAGCGTTGCACTCTGGGTACCTATCCCACAGTTCCTGCACGGGTCCCTGGCCTTTGGAATTATGGGTTACTACCCCAGTGCATGATGGGGCCAAAATCCCCGTCGTGGGTGGTTCTGGATACAGCCTCACCCCCTCCCTTCCTGTCAGCGGCACACAGTCACTTCGCACGGTTTTTACTGGCTGCAGTGAGAAAACGCCATTTTGCAGCAAGCATGGCTCCAGGTCTGCTCTTATCCTTGATCGCGAATGCTGTAAATAGTTCACGCATTCTCGTGCTATCCATGCTGAACCATGAGTCAGAAATGCAAGAGAGAATGCTTGACTGCGGGGACGACAGTGATGAGGACTTGGAGAACGAGATTTCCGACACCCCAGGCCCCTGCACTTTGGAGCTCCTGACGGTTTTGGGGGAGGTTCTACCCGTTCCGCACCGCTTTTGGGCACGGGAAACAAGCACTGACTGGTGGGACCACATAGTCCTGCAGGTGTGGGACGATTCACAGTGGCTGCGGAACTTTCGCATGCGTAAGAGCACTTTCTTTGAACTTTGTGACTCGCTTTCTCCTGTCCTGAAACGGCATAATACCAGGATGAGACCAGCCCTCACAGTGGAAAAGCGAGTGGCAATAGCCATCTGGAAGCTTGCAATGCCAGACAGCTACCGGTCAGTCGGTAATCAATTTGGAGTGGGAAAATCTACTGTGGGGGCTGCTGTGCTGGAAGTATCCAAAGCAATCATTAAGCTGCTGCTTCGAAAGGTTGTGACTCTGGGAAACGTGCAGGGCATTGTGGATGGCTTTGCTGCAATGGGATTCCCTAACTGGCGGGGGGGGGGGCATAGATGGAACCCATATCCCTATCTTGGCACCGGAGCACCAGGGCACCCAGTACAAAAACCGCAAGGGGTACTTTTCGATGGTGCTGCAAGCCCTGGTGGATCACAAGGGACGTTTCACCAACATCCACATGGGATGGCCAGGAAGGGTTCATGACGCACGTGTCTTCAAAAGCACTACACTGTTTAAACGGCTGCAGCAAGGGACCTACTTCCCTGACCAGAGAATAACAGTTGGAGATGTTGAAATGCCTATAGTTACCCTTGGGGACCCAGCCTACCCCTTGATGCCCTGGCTAATGAAGCCATACACAGGCAGCTTTGACAGTGGTCAGTTGTTGTTTAATTACAGGCTGAGTAAGTGCAGAATGGTGGTAGAATGTGCATTTGGCAGATTGAAGGGAAGATGGCGAACGCTTCTTACTCGCTCAGATCTTAGCCAAACCAATATCCCCTTTGTCATTGCTGCTTGTTGTGTGCTCCACAATCTCTGTGAGAGTAAGGGGGAGACCTATATAGCGGGGTGGGAGGCTGAGGCAGACCACCTGGCCGCTGATTATGCACAGCCAGACACCAGGGCAATTAGAAGATCACACCAGGATGCTGTGCGCATCAGAGAAGCCCTGAAAAGTAGCTTCCTCATGGGCCAGGGTACTGCTGAGTTTCTTTTCCATTGATTACCACCCTCCCCATATATTCAATCCTGCTGCTGCAAGCTGCCTTCCCTGCACCCTTCCACAACTGCTTGCTTACGGTAATTAAAATAGCCGTCTGTGTCTATGGAAAACATTGAATTCTTTATTAAAAGACAGTCACTGTAAGCAGTGCACCCTCCCTCTTGCATTTAGAAGCCTGCGAATAGAATTACATTAATAGGGTTTTTTTGGGAGGAGAATAGTAAATGGCTAGGGTTAGGGAGGGATGTAGGAAGGAAAGACAAAGTCAGTTAAGGGAGCCCAGAAGTGGCTTCATGGACCAAGGAACGGTGTGATTGGTATATTTATTTCCCTGTTATTACCTACCTCCCCATGTCTTGACTCCGGCTGCTGCAAATGAGCTTCCCTGCACCCTTCCTTAACTGCTTGCTTATTGAAAATAAAGTTACTGTTATTTGTTAAAGAAATTGAGTTCTTTATTAAAAATCAGACCCTTTCAGCAATCTATCATCATGCTTGCTGTTACAATCCTGTGCATGAAATTTCATAACTCGGGGTTCTCCGGGGAAGGGAGTGAGGGAGGTTTGGAGGAAGGGGGAGGGAGGTTGGTAAGAAGAAGGCGCATCAGAGAAGACATAACAAGATTTATCATGGACCATGGTACGGTGTGACTGCTTTGTTTATTTCCCCTGTATTACCCACCTCCCCATGTGTTAACTCCTGATGCTGCAAACTAGCTTCCCTGACGCTTTCCAAAGCTGCATGCTTTATTTCTTTAACAACCCACCCTCACACTGCCTTTGAATAGCATGTCCTGAGAGTAAAGAAAGTAAAAGGTGCCAAGGGAGAGGTTTGGGAGGAGCACAGGAGGGAAGAAACATAACATAAAGGGCTTTTTAATGTAATGACAGCCTTCTGGTTGGACTGTCCACAGGGGTGTAGTTGGCTGGTGCAAATAGCCTTCCCCCACGCGTTCTTACACGCCTGGTTCTGGAAGGTGTGGGACAGGGTGAGTACTGAGGGAGGTTATACATGGGCTGCAGAGGCAACCTGAGACCACGCAGCTCTTCCAGCATATCGCGGAGTATGTCAGTCTGATCACGAAGAAGATCCAGCGTTGCTGCCCGCCAGCGCTGATCTTCCTGCCACCTGAAATCAATTTTAGCGTCCCTCCTGTCTTCGCGTTGGTCCCTCCTGTCTTCGCGTTGACTGGCAGCCTCCCTGTACTTTGTGACCAATTGTTTCCAGTCCCCCTGCTGAGCTCTCTCAGTACGGATTACTGCCATAATTTCTGTGAACATCTCCTCACGCGTCCTCTTTTTTCTTAGCCTTCTTATGTGACCTCCCCGTCGGACAGGAGAAGGGAGAGGGACGCTGGAGAAATGTGCAGCTGTGTGGGAGGGGTGGGGGGTGGAAAGAGTGATAGAAGAATCATAAGAGACACATTTCACAGAACAATGGATACAGTCTTTCTCAGTGAACTGCGCTATTCACCGTACCTTGAACATGTAACTTTACCACAAGGTCGCCTTAGGATTCTTTTAATACTTATTGCTTGTGGCTGAGGACTGAGATTTCAGCTCAGACGCAGGTCAGGGGAGCACACAGACCGTGTCTGGAGACAATGGTAAGTTATTTGGTAGTGAACCGTGCAGTGGCTTGTAGTACCCTGCACCCCCTGCTATTATCAGGTAGCATGAACGGTATTGGGGCAAAGTGCTTTAAGGAACAACACTGGTTTCTTTTCTTAAGCCATGGAAAAGGTGCAGCACAGGGAAATACAAGTTCCCTCCCACAATCATCTGTGCTGCACTTTGGAGTTAGCTTTAATGCCATCTACCTCACCCCATCCCCCCTCTGCCATGGCAATTAATAGCGATGATTCATGCTGGCCAAGTGCTAGGGGACACCGCCCCGTAGGAATGAATAGCTTTCTAACAACCACCACATGGGTCATTGTTTTAGGAAAGGTTTTTCATTTACTGGGTCAGCACAGAAGAAAGGAATGAATGGTCATCTCTGTTCCCTTACTAAAAATACATTACTTTCTAACAGGTGACCATGAACGATATCACTCTCCTGAGGATAACAGACAGAGAAAAAGAAATTATGCTTCTTGAATGCCAGCAGTCCCCAGGCCCATTTGCTGCTAGGATATGTCATGCAATAATTCCTGACTACGTGCTGCAGGCATGGCGTGGTAAAGTTTCATTTCATGGCGGACGGAATAAGGCCGCCCTGCCCAGAAACCTTCTGCAGAGGCTTTTGGGGTACCTCCAGGAGTGCTTCATAGAGATGTCCCTGGAGGATTTTCGCTCCATCCCCAGACATGTTAACAGACTGTTCCAGTAACTC
>NW_022059931.1:0-35946 GCF_007399415.2 Gopherus evgoodei | reverse complement strand
TCATCATATGTTCTATTAATTTAGATGGAGTACCTGGCCTCAAAGGTGTTAACATAACCAAGTCACTGTCCAGCATTAAACAGTGTTAAACAAGCTTCAAAATTTGGTATACATGGAGCTCAGCCTACTTGTTACCATGGCAAACACACCATTAAACATCCTTTTTAGCTTTTATTAAAGACACAGAACAGAAGAGGAAACAATTAAAACCTTTGAAAAGGAAAGTGTTAAGTAAGACTTTCATTTTAAAATCATCCGTTATTCCCCCCCGCTTTAGCAGAAGCAAGTTTTCTTAAGGAAAAAAAAATCTTGTTTGTCAGACTTTTAGATGGCATTAAAGATGGTAATGACTGTTCTTTCGGGGGAAGGAGAAGAAGTTAGTAGAGCAGGGCGGCAGCTATCGTTGCTGTTCTTGTTTAAGTCTGATCCCATTTCCTAGAAGACAAAAGAAGAGAAACACACACACACACACACAACAGGAGAGAAAGGAACAGCAAAGATAGAAAATGCAGCTTCAGTCTCTGGGGTTGACTCTCATTTGCAACCTCACGGCTGCAGAAACACAGGCACCGCCCACAGTCTTATTAGCCATTTGAGACCTGGCAACCTTGTACCAGCATCCAGCTGTTTAGGGCATTACTTTCAGTGGCCTCTTTCTGGTCACAGGGTCACAGCAGTGCTGCTAAGTATACAGTCTTGTCCTGCTAAGCCATTAGACAGAAGGGAAAAGGGGAGGGGCAGGAAAGAGAAGAAATAAAGTGGTGAAGGAAAAGGAGGCAGGGTGAAGGGGAGGAAGAGAGAGTAAGAGAAAGTCTCACATTTCAGGTGATATTTGAGATTTAGCTGAAGGCAGTGGTGGTGTCATCTTCCTCCCCCTCTCTGGACCAGTCTGGTCAGGAGAGCTCTCAGGATTAGGATGAAGACATTCTGGGGCCTCAGGAAATGGTTGGGGTGTCAGCCATGACGGTAACTCTCACTCCAGTAGCCAACTTTTCTACAAAAAGTCTCTTTCTTTAAGAACCCTTAAAGGGACTGCTGGGTGCAATAGCCCCATCCCCTGGTTACTTTGCTCACCAATTAGGATTAGTTTGATATGCTGATTTTGGTTCACCGATTTTTCGGTCTCACACTTTTTTATGAGACATGATGTTTGTAAGTTCTATCAGGAGACCTTTTCCTCTGGACTAATTCAGTCTCTCTTTCTCCCTCCCTTTAGTGATTTTTTTCCACCACCATTTGCTATTATAGGCTACTGTGACATTTTATGAACTGTCACATAGTTTTCACACTTGAGCTCACAACAAGGGTACATTTGTAGGCTGAATTACTACAACAATCTGCAGTCCATCTGTGAGGTTCTTTCCCCCAAATTACAGAAGGTTGTTACCATCAGTCATCTGTTAAACACCAACAAAATACTAGTAGGTGTGCTTAAAATGAAATTAAAGAGTTTCTATGACCCAGAGAGCCTTAAATATAATAGACTGAGACACTGGAGAAACGACATTTTTATTATCTATAATAGATATATAATCTGGCCTAGGTCAAACTAGGGGATCACAGTGGTCCCTTCTGGCCTTTTAAGTTATGAAATCACTTCCTTGTTATGATTGGCAGTATACAAATATTAGAGATACAGAAATTTCCATCACACAGGAAGCTCCATATTTTGACATTTCATTTAATCCCAACAGGGGCCAAAAAGATGAAATCTCTTGTGGAATGTCTAACCAGATGCAGAAATGTCTAAACATTTCATTTTAAAATTTGACTGTAACAAAACATTTCCTCTTGAAATGTCCATTTCAATGAAATCTTTCATGTTGAATGAATATTTTTATTTACAATGAGCTTGAAATGAGTCAATTTAAATGAAAATATCAAATCAAAATGCATGTTCTCATTTCAATTGGACATTTTGAAACAAAAAACTTTCATTTCATTTTGAGATGTCAAATTGAAATGGAATCTTCCCCCTTGCAACAAATAAATAAATAAATATTTTTCTTCCAAATTCACATTCAAACAACATTTTCAGATTTTGTTTTCCAAACATGGGAAAAACTAGACAGTGAAAGGGGAGATATAGGCACCTAAGAATGAGATTTTAAAATATGATGGAGGGTTCCTTAGCCAATGGGAAAGGCCAAGCAGAGGGTTGTATTCCAAATCCCGCAACTGACACAGTAGTTCAGTTCCTATCTCCTCGATGGGAGCACACCTCCTTCGCCTTGGGATTCTCAGCGAAGTCTCTAACCCCACCTAAGGTGGCAAGAAACCATGGTGAGAGAGGGGAGAGAAGAAGGAGGAATTAGGTGGAGAAAACACCTCAGCTTTTATCCTAGCAGTTAGGGATGTAGCAGACCTTCTTCAAGTGCTTGGTAAAGAGAAAGGTTTTAAAAAGGGTTCTGTTTCCTCCCATGTGGGTGTCCTAACCACTGCGGTATGGGATACCTGATCTACGTCTCAATCTCTCCTAACAGAGCATTAATTCCTTTGTGCATCTTGGCCCAGCTAGGGATCACACTCATTATTAATTATTGTTGGAGACAGAGATAAAATACTACAGATGTTAAATAGCGTTTTCAACAAAATACTCTGGAAAAACTACAGAATGCAACAGACAAAGATGTTCTTTTCATAGAACTGACCAGATCCTCAAGTGATATAAATTGGCCATAGCTCCATTGAAGACAGTGGGTCAGACTGAAAGAGATATTGGCCCAAGGAGAGAAAGAGAGCACATGAATGGCTCTAGATCCTGGTGCTTCTATCACTCACTCTAGATGGAGACCCAGGATCTCATTCCCTTGGCTCCAGTATCTCTTCTACCCAATGGGGATATGGCCTGCTGAGTTTAATGGAGCCGCACTGATTTAGACCAGCTGAGGCTTTGGACCAAAGTGTCAGATGCCAGTGCCAGATGCCAAACACAAGTTTTCCACAGTTCTATGCTCTTTGTTTTGTTCGTTTGTTTGTTTTTAAATAAGATCGATATTATTTGAAAAATTTGAATTTCCCCAACATTTTCCCTACAGGTGTTTTCACATCCTTGTTTTTCAGGCTGTAGATGATGAGGTTTAACATGGGAGTCAAGATGCTATACTGGATGGAGAACATTTCATCCAGAACCACAAAGGAGATTGAGCTGGGTTTTGTGTATTGGAAAAAAGCTGTCAAGTACAACAAACCAACCACAATAAGGTGGGAGCTGCAGGTGGAGAAGGCTTTATGCCTGCCCTCCGCAGAGCGTATCCTCAGGATGGTGGAGATGATATGAATGTAGGAGATCAGGGTGAAGAGAAAGGAGCTTGATCCAAGTATGACAACAGGAGTAAAAAGCATCACTTGATTGGTGAGGGTCTCAGTGCAGGACAGATGTAATAGACTAGGGAGCTCATAACTGAAATGGTTGATTTGATTGGACCCACAGAAATGCGGCTTGAGGGCAAAAACAGTGTTAAGCAGGGCATCTATGAAGCCTATTGCCCATGCCCCACTCACCAGCTGAAAACAGATCCCTTTGCTTATTCTCTCCATGTAACACAATGGGTCACAGATGGCAGCGTAGCGGTCATAAGCCATGGCTGAGAGAATATAACCTTCTGTAACAGCTAGCAGGAAAATGAAGAATATCTGTGTAATGCAGCTATTGACAGAAATGGTTTTGTGCTCTGCTAAGAAATGCACCAAAATCTTAGGGACAATGGATGAGGAATAGCAGATATCAACAGGGATAAATGAGACAGGAGAAGTACATTGGGGTGTGAAGGTGAGGATCAGCCCTTATCATCAGCATGATCATCATATTTGCCAAAAGCGTGATTAGGTAGACAACTAAAAACAACAAGAAGAGGAAAATCTGCATTTGTCGGTCATTGGAAAGTCCCAGGATAATAAATTCAGTCACTTCGGTTTGATTTCCCATGGATCCTTACTCAGGAATACAGACTTGTCAGACTGGAAAAAATAAAATGAACACACAAGTAAATTGAAATGGCCTGTGGAGATCATCTGATCAGTAGGATGAATGTAAAGAGGCCTACTACATCCTATAAAATTTCTGTTTAAAATAGATAAAAATGGGCTAGATGCAGAAAAGGACTTTGGTGCCAATCTACCACTTTAGTCCCCTAAATCTCAGGATCAGGCCCCACTGGTACTCACAGAAACTCCGCTCAATTCTAAAAATATTGTACAGAAACTACAGAATATAGTGTCTGTAGTATCTTATTGGATTGAACCCTATTAAAATCTCTAGAATTCCAGAAGAAGAGGAAGAAATCTGTGAGGCAAAAATTCTTGGTTTTCTACCAACAGAGTATATAGCCTGTCAACCCAAACCAGTATGGAAAATATGGCATTCATAATAATTATCAATTACTTCTAAAGTGGGCCTCAGAAGACCATATGTGGATGACAGCGTCCTCCCCAGCAGAGTGTTTTGTGTGGAGGTGGGCAACCTCATGAATCATGCAATTGTCCAAACAATCAGAGGTCATTTGTGACAACAAAGTGAAAAGGATTTGTCTTATAAACCAAGAAGTGATCTGCGGTTGTTTTTTGACAAAACCAGAAGAGAGAGCCTGGAGCAAACAAATGCTCCAACACTAGAAGGAGAGAAACGACAACACTGAGAAAGAAATGACTGAACTTAGACTCACTGCACAATTGAGAGCTTCATTCCAAAGAGGAGAATTTACACAAATGAAGATTGAAAGCCTGAAAATGGAGATTAGTCACGTAGAACTATGTACAAATGTTTTGGTGGGAGCAGTGACATAGGATAAACAGAAGTCAGAAATGGAAGTAAATGTGAGGACAAATACGAGTGAGAAAGCACCTGAAGAAAGTACAGAAAATCTGAAGGATTTGTTGATCAAGATCATGCAGAGCCTAAGAGATGTTGAGCATCAGCCCTACCAACTGTGAAATTTGTAGACCATCACACACTGGATGATACAATGAAAGCACTTAATGAAATGGTCAAGGAAACTAGAGAAGGAATAACAAGAATTAGCCAGTACAATTACGTAATTTATGCTACAGTTACAGTAGCAGCTTTTTGGTTTAGCATCAAGCCATCTGAACGTATGAACCATTGGAAAACTTCCTATCTTCAAGCATCTCAATGAATGTTAAAACAGAAGAGTATGGTTTTATATTGAGATACCAGCCTACTGGATGAATATGAGAAAAATCGTTTGAAGAGAAAAAAGCAGCAAACAACCTTGGAGATGAAATATCATCTGAATAAAAGGATATGAGAACTATGAAGTAACAATGTAAAGAGAAGCTAGTCGCTTAGTGTCATGGACTTGAAAGATTTCAGCACAAAGTTATTAGTATCAAGAGAACAGCCACTTCACCAGAGACCGTAGGAGATTCTTTCATCTGATTGATATTGAAAAAAAGATTTGGCAAAAATAGAGAGCCAATAAATGATGTTGGAGAGTTACATTGTTTCTAGAAGGAAATCTGGTCTGAGACTGTACCACATGAGCAGAGAGCAAACCGGATTAGAAATGAAAGAAAAAGTTTACAAAACACACCACAGAGGAATACACAGAAATACCAAAGAAAGAAATGAGGTACTAAGATACATGAAAAAATGGAAATCAGCTGGACCAGACAGGATGCATGGATTCTAGCTGAAACACCTTACAATACTCCATAATTAATTATTTGAACAACTTAATAAATATTTGAAGAATGGATTTCCAAGATGGATGGTGACAGGGACAACTCTTCTCATTCAGGTGGAAAAAAAGAATGAAAGAAGCAGGTTGCAGTGATCCTATGAATTATAGACTGACTACGTGTTTAACGACTATATGGAAACTTCTAACAATAATTCTGGCAAAGAAGATCTGGATAGGGTAGCTCACAAATGGAATGCTGGTTCCTGACCAAAAAGGCAGCATAGTAAACCTGAAAGGAACAAAATTCCACCTCAGGCTAAACAGGAGGATCACAGAAGATGCAAAACAAAGAAAGAAAAAAGTTAGCGATTGTGTGGGCAGACTACCAGAGAGCATCCAACAGCGTCTCACAATCAAGGATCACTGATACACTGAAAATGTCCAAGGTTCATCCACAGATCATTTCCTTTCTGCAGCAATCTGTGTTTAACTGGAGTGCTTGACTCTACCAGGAAGAGACTCATTGGTGAGGTTCAACTTAAAAAAGAAATCTTTCAAGGCGATTCCTTAACACCTGTGATGTTTGTGGTAACCATGCTGCCACTGACATAGATGCTTGTTGAGATAACCACAATTTACCAAATCAGCAAAGAGCAACAACCAGTTAACAATTTGTTAGTCATCAGCAATCTGAAACTACATGAACGGTCACAAAAAGGAGCTACTGAGATCGATGATGTGTGGAAAAGTTTGATGAAGATATAAAGCTACTTGTTGACTTTGCTAACTATGTGTCAGCATCTCTAAAGATGGCCAGATTGGTACAATCTGGTAACATACAAATTAATGAAGGAACTATCCATGATATCTCAGCATGACCCATACAACTATCTTGGAATCAGGGAACTATCAGAGCTACAAAATAAGAAATAGAAAGAAAAATTGAGGAAAGAATATTACAGATGTACAAGAACTACTCTATGGACAGAACTCAAGTCTAAGAATTTGATCTGAGCCATTAATATGTGGGGGATGCAGGTAGTACAGAATGTTGGTTGAGTGATCAAGTGGAATGAAGAGAAGGAAAAAAAATGACATCCAAAGAAGACAGACATCTGCTGGTGATCCATAGAGTATTAGACTGCAATCAAGTCATAGACAGGATGTACATCCCATGATGTGATGAAGGAAAACCTCTGCTATCTGTGAAGGAAGCAATTGATAATGAAGACTATAATATCAAAATATATGAGGAGTCAACCAACATAAAGAGTGTCTGTTCACGATAACAAGCAATGACTGAGCTTCATGCAAGCTAAGAAAGAATGAAAGAAAAGAGAAAGCAAACTGCCAAAAAAGATCTGATAGATTTACATAGAGATCAATACACGGAGAGTGGTGGACAGAGATCAAACCTATTGGTGACAGACGATTGACAAACTCATGATTTGTAGAAGGATCCCTCAAAAAAAGAGACAGAGCCTCATTATGAGTGGACAAGAAAATTCCTTAAGGGGTTTAATTATTTAAGAAGTAAAATTGACCAACAACTGCTCCCTGAGCTGCAGAATGTGTTCTAAAAAGGAAGAGATGATGGAGCATGAGTTGAGCAACCGCTGAAGCCTATCTGGGAGAGAATATATGAACAGACACAGTGAGGTTGCCAAGTGTCCATGTGTGCCACAATCTATGTGCTCTAGAGAGTGAAGAGGTTAAGATTTATGGGCTCTGGTTATTGTCACAAACTGAATGGTGCAGCCAGACATAGTTGTAGAAAAGACAACAAACAAGCCCATGTTAATTGATGTTGCCGTGTCAGCAGACAGAAACATAACAAAAAAACAAACAAAACAAAAAACAAGGAGAGAGAATGATGATGTATGAAGAATGTTGCCTTGAAGGGAAGCAATTATGGAAAACTAAAACAAAGACAATCCCAGCAGTAATTGAAGCACATGGTACAATCCCTAGGGATAAAAAATTTTAGGACTGCAAGACATCATGGTCAGTGACTTCCAGCAGACAGCTCTCTTAGGCACTGTAAGAATGTGCAGGAAAGTCAAATGACAATGACAATGAATGAACTTGAGTCTTAAAATGCAAAGGAATTCTGTAAAAGTTTTAACAGAACTCCTGACCACACAAACCTGCAGAGTTCCGTCAGCCAGGATTTATTGGTGACTCATGGGGACACATTTTAGACAGCAGGTTTCTTCTTTTTAAGCTTAAAGATTTAATATGTTGTGAAAGCTACTTCTTTTTTTTTTAAATCCACCTTGTGTAATACCGAGGGACATTAATAATGGTCAGAATAAATGAATGTTCCCTGAAAACACTCAAGGAATGCTGACATGATTTGAAAATGAGAGGTCTGACTGAAAATTAACAGGACTTTCATGCCTAAAAATCCCTTTAAAGTTCCTTTGAAAATCTGATCTAGTGGGACTTTAGACTCAGTGTCCTGAACATCTGAATATCAAGCTGCTCATACATAAGAGAATCTCTCCTGCCCTCTTGGAAGTGAGTGGCTATTATCACGTTGATTTTTAGTGGCAATAGGAACAAAGCCAGCATTCTGTCGAATGTCAAATCTATGTTTAATCTTTTCTGTCTCCCCAGAGAGAAATTAAATCCTTTCCCCTGCAGCTAATCAAACAAATGCCCAAGTGAAGAGATCTTGTACTAGAATCTGAAGGTCAACAAAGTGAATTCCAAAGCTAAACTCCTTCTGCAGAGAATGTCCATCACACACACACACACACACAACCCTCATTTATCTCGGTGCTGTCCTGCATGAGAGAGAGAGAGATGGGTGATTCAAATAGTAGCTGGGTTGCCAGCCGTGGCCCCTGTGCTGTAACTGACTCTATGTGAGCAGACTGCTGCATCGACAGAAAGACCCACCTCTAGATAAGTGGGGCAGAATCTGGTCCTTTTAAACTGAAAGAATAAAGAGATTAAAAGGATTAAAATTATGAATCAACTCACCTGCCTATTAAACATGGATCATAAATATGGTGAGATCATTCTGATCTGTGGTTTTCTCTTTCTGTTTTCTTAGTCTACCTAGCTACTTATTGATTTGGCTATCTAGTCTGTCTATCTGTGTCTGGAATAGAGCATCTCAAGACATCCATTAGTTCTATGGATGTGGCCCTTGGGCCTTTCACTCGGAGTGAAAGCACTGAAGGTGTGCAGGGTTATCTGTGGGAGTGGAGCAAACAGGCTTTCCTGAGCTGACCCCAAGACTAAAAGCTAATTTCCTGAGAACTATTTAAATGCTGTTTTGTTCCCATTGGGAAAGTTCCCCGAAGTTCAATCTCTGTAACAAGCTCTCAGTAACACTGGGTTGGGTCAGTACTTAAGCAATACTCTGTAGTGCATAAAAATGAGAGTAATTAGGCTTGGATTATCAAAGGATTTAGGTACCGAATCTCAGCAACAGTCAATAAAAAAGACAGATATTTAGACTCCTATTTTCAAAACAGTCTAAGGAGCTAGACGTCCTAATAGCAAATCATTTCATCTCCCCTACACTCCTTTCAAGCTCCAACCATAATATATAATTACCACAAGACAATAACATAGACAGATAGCCTGAAACTTCCCTAATAAATGGCACAGGCTAGGGACTGGGGAAAAGGAGTAAATAGACTATATGATGACAGTAAACAGTGGTTGAAACAGAGGAGATAAACTGTACGTTTTTTAGATGAATCAGTTATTCACCAAAAAGGAAGTTTTGGTCAACTCCAAATTATTCATGGTTTTACCAGAAATTTTACTGAATTGTTTCAACCAGAAAAAATAAATATTGGGCTAAATTCACAAAATAGCAGGAGGAACCAGAGTCCTTCTGCTGCTGCTTTTCTTGTAACTTCAGTCCACTGGTTAGGTTACTCTCCTTGCATGTGGGAGACCATGGTTCTCTTCCCATGGCTACCTGTTTGGGGGGGCAGAGATCTCCCATCTCTGAGGAAAGTGCCTTAATTTCTGGGCTATAAGGTATTCTAGAGTATCGAAGTTGTTTCATACTGTATAAATAATTTAATAAAATACTCAATGGATCACAGAGTTGAACCTACCAAAGGAGTCCCCTAACACTGAGCTTCAGTGTAATTTTCCTCAAGCTTTCTAGCCCAATGACAGCTTCAATAGGAAATCTCGAGAAAACTCCACTCCAGTGTACTTATATACTGGTGGTTAGAGCCTTCAGCTCTGAGGTAGAAGTTTCAGTCCCTGCTCTACAGGTGGTAGAATGAGGAAGTGAACCCACATTTTCCAGAACACCAGTAATTAACACTGGGCAATGGTTGGAAGAAGGAGTACCACCTCCTCTTTCAGACATTTTGGTCAAACAAGACCCATTGACTTGTGCTCTACATAATTCAGGTGCTTCTGGCAATGCTAGTTGCAGTTTCCATTTCATGAGGGAAAATGCTGTAGTTTGTTTTATTGGGGAAACACTCATGGTGCTCTCAGGCAACTTGACTTCGTTTTTCTGTTTTGTTGTTTGCCTTAAGGTCCTCCTGAGAAGAGTGTGATTGTGATTTGTGTGTGTACAGCAATGGAGGCTGGGATTTTTCAAAAGAGCCGATGGGATTTAGGCACACAATTTGCATTGAAATGCAATTTTCACTCAGTCAGTGGGAGTTTTACAGGGAATAAGGCCTGAGTAAAAAGTGAGATCAAACCTAAGGATTTCGGTATTTAAAAGTACACTGGATAGGAATCTTGATCATGAAGAATCATCAGTCAAGGAAGAAACCAATATCTATCATCCAGCACAGGTGATCTCAAACAGTGATTCATTGTCCTCCAAAGCTCTATGGGCCAGATTTTTAAAAGGAATTTAGGTGACTGAAGATACAGATAATTACCTACAAGTGTCTAGCTCCCATTGATTTCAAAGGGAGTTAAGTGCCTGGATGCTTTTGAAAATCCCAGTAGGCATCAGTCTTTATAAATCTGGCCCTATGGTACTCTTCCTTCTGGTCCAGAGAGAGGAATATTTTGAAAACCAAGACCTGAGGAGACTAAAGTATTTGAAGAAGTCTCTCTCTCTCTCTCTCCCAAAGTGGAGATGAAAAAAAGTTGGAAGACAACTGGCCTATAAGTTAGAAGGCTCAGGGGGAGAAAGGCATGATTCTATTTGAGAAAACTTTACAAGGAGAAATGCAAAGAAATTAAGGAGAATATTTAAAGTCTGAGTCTAAGGGAGACCAGTTGGATGTGGTCTTATATTTTAAATGGAACTTAAGGGAGTTAGGTACTCAAATCCCATTGACTGTCAACTAACTCCCTTAGGCTTCTTGAAAAATCCCAGCCAGTGTATATGTAAGTAAACTGGTAGATATCAACAGGGTGAGTAGGAAAGTAGGTTGGCCTACCAGGAGGCTATAAAATGGGGTAAGTTAAAGCAGGCTGCTACCTATTTTAATGTTCACCTTTTACAGAACCCCTTCAGTGTGACAGACCCCCTCAGGGTCCCACTTTTCTTTAAGTTCTTGTGGCCTTTCATACCATGAGCTCTGCACAGCAAGTCCAGTTGAGAGATACTCCTGGTCACACAGACTGTTACACTCTTCAGGGAGGCATGTGTCTCAGCAAACATTCACAGTGACACCAGGAAGCCTTTTCAACTGGAACACAGCACAGGGGATCCTTGTGTTGGCATAGAGAAGCACAGCTAGCAGTCCATCCTGGCTAAGCCAGCGCTCCACCAAGCCAAGATGCCATGGAATCCATTCCTCTCTCTCTCTCTCTCTGTCAGTGCTAGGTGAGGGCTGCTGAGCCGCCCTTAACCCAGCCACCTGACATCTCTTGGCCCATCCTCCTCCTCCTGCAGACCCATGCTGATTTCACATGTCCCGCCTGCCCAGAGTTGCTCATGGGCAGGTGTAAATTGTTCAGTCCTTGGGGCTCTCATTGTCTTTCTAGATCGTCCACTGAAACAGGTCAGTTCCAGATGTTCCTTAATGACCTCCCCTCCAAGATAGTGACTATATTTAAGCCCCAAGAGCCTTTTAACCCTTTTGCATCCACTTGCTAGCAATGCCTAAGCAAGTAAGTCACTGCCATGCATGTCATTTATCAAAATATTACAGAAAACCTCCACTTCATCACACATAAATTCTAACTACCCCTCACAGAATACACACAGATCACTCTACACAACCTGCCCAGTTCCCAGTGATATTTGAAAGACTATCAATGTCAGGATCTCAACAAGGGCAGTCAGGGCCAAGGGTCAGAGCAGGGGCAAACCTGAGGCTAGCAGTAGCCAAGGAGTTTGTGGTCAGTTCCAGGCCCGGGTCGGTACCGAGTGTTAAAATCCAAGTCAGGTTTCAGGGTCTGAGTCAGGAAATAAAGTCCAAGGTCAAGAAAGAAGTTCAAGAGCATAGAACAAGAACAGTCATAACAGCTACAGAGATCCACATTGTTGTTTGGATGCTTCCTGGAGTGCCCCTTGGGTTTACGTAGGGCAGGGAGCCAATGAGGACTCATGGGGCTGCTGTCTGTCAAATCCTGGAGATGGAACTTCCTATGATCTATGTAGACAGAAGGTCATGGAAAGTGGAGTGCAAGCTGGTTATAGCTGCTGTTGGGAGGCACCCTGGAGCTATTAACTGCTTGGTAGCTCTGCAGATCTGGGTCTGGACATCTGGGGGTTTACATTCAAATAAAAAGAACTAGTAGACTTGTTCTTGTTTAGGATTTTAAACACAATTGGAGAATTAATAGGATTTAGGCCCCTAGCTCCCTTCCAAACCTTTAAAACTCCAAACTTGAGCTCTCTAACAACCAGGGTAAATCTTCATTGCCGGGGCTGGATCTTTGTGGGCTGCAAGCTGAGCTCACACCAGTATCCCTAATGCAGTCTGGGGAAGTCTTCTGAAGGGGATATCTGGGGCAAAGCCTTCTACTCCGTGGGCACACTTGTTCCCCATTCACAGTGCCACCCCTTTTGACTGGCAGCATGGCTCAGCTACTTCACTCCCTACCCCTCCCTTTCCTGTTGATAGCAGCCAAGGGATTGCTGGGAAATATAGTTCTTTCCCTGCTCCAAGGCTGGCTCTATAGGCAGGGAGCTAGGCAATACGCTACAGCTCCCAGGGTCCTGTGCATTCTCAGCTCCCATGCTGGATCCTCAGCTGCTCCGTGGCTCCGCTTCTCCAGGGCTGTGAGAGGAGAGGAAGTGAGTTTAAAAAAAAAAAGGATGGCCAAAATGCCGCCCCCTGGAAATGTGCCTCCCCAAGCACCTGCTTGTTTTACTGGTGCCTAGAGCCGATCCTGTTCATTGCTCATGTAGGGTGAGCTGAGTGTGTTATCCAATATTTTCAGTGAAAATGGCACTAGTTTTCTGAAAACACAAAACCAAACAAAAACCCCACATATATACAGTAAGAGTCCTCACAGCTCCCCATGGAAGGCTGTTCCAGAACTTCACTCCTCTGATGGTTAGAAATCTTTTAAATCATGATTGGACATCTCTTTCTAAAAAGATAAACTCTAGCTCAACCACAGCGTATGAGATTGATGTAAGAATGACTGGGTGGCTTTCTCTCGTTTCAAGTATCAGAGGGGTAGCCATGTTAGTCTGGATCTGTAAAAGCAGCAAAAAGTCCTGTGGCACCTTATAGACTAACAGACATATTGGAGCATGAGCTTTCATGGGTACTGATGAAGTGTGTATTCACCCATGAAAGCTCATGCTTCAATCTGTCTGTTAGTCTATAAGGTACCAAAGGACTCTTTGCTGCTCTCTCTGGTTTGTATTACACAAGAGATAGAGCTGAGATGATTGTAATGGTCCCTTCTTGCCTTAAAATCCATGAATTAAACATTGATATTGTCATAGCTCCTAGAAGCCAACAACAACTGATTCCCATTGTGCTAGATGCTGTACAAAGAAACATAAAATGGCAATCCCTAGTTCTGATTTGCTAGAGTTTTACATTGCACTGACATTACAAAGGGACAATGCACAAGGGGGAAGGCCATGCATAATCAAGACCAATACCTGTAAGAGTGGTGTGCTCTTCCCTCATTCATCTTAATGAGGTGTAAACTCTGAGACCTCATGATCTCAAATTACATACCAGCAATGTCATTTCTGCAGAAACATCAAACTCTTTGGGTTTATCTCATCTCCTTGGGGTGTTAAACTAAAGCACAATGATCACAATGTTAATGTCATTGCTGGTCATTTTTGAATATGTGTTTGTGTCTGCTGAATGTAATATCAAATATTGAGGTGTAGGAAAGTAAGGCTACTGGTTGTGGCAAATAGGAAAGTAAGGCCCTTGTTCTATAAATTGCTTTTTTTATGTGTACACCTGCATTCATATAGAACTTAGTTGAGGTCAGTGGCGAGGCATGTGGGCACATGGTTGAGGCTCTGCTGGCAATATTTGGATGAAGTATTCCCCATGTCTAATCACTACTGGCACTGCCCACAAGTGGCAGGCCATACAAAATCTGCATTGCCCCTCTGCTGCTAAATACATAATTTGCCTCCTGGGTGCCAATCCAGGTGTAAGCACAGCATAGCTCTCTGCCTTGTTCTGAATAGTTTACCAAGGGTTGTAGTGGATTCTTCATCACTGAAATTTTTTAATTCAAGCCTGTATTTTGTTTTTTTCCTAAAGATCTGCATTAGGAATTATATTGGGGATTATTCTATAGCCTGTGTTATACAGGAGATTGGACTAGGTGATCACAATGGTCCATTCTGGCCTTGCAATCTGAGAATTTAGCTAAGCTCGCGCAGGAAACATGTACTTCAGCAGGGAACTGAAAGTAGTTTTCCCAACTTCCAAGCTACTGTCCTAGCTACTGGCACATCCTTCATTTGGTAGTAAGTAGTATATGTATAGGGCATCCAAATCCCTTTATCAGCTGTGACAAATCTTGGACTTTGGCTATTGACTTCAATGAGACTAATTGTGTGTATAAGGATAAGAAAGGATTTAGCAATCAAGATAGGACAGAGCCCCTGGTCATGCACTTAGCATGGATTTTTACTGAAAAGCTTTCTCAATGTCTCTTTGACCTCCGTGTTCCTCAGGCTGTATACGATGGGGTTGATCAGTGGGGTCATCACTGTGTACAGCACGGAAAAAGCCTTGTTTAAGTTTGGCCACTGGTTGGCTATGGGAGTCACGTAGACCACCATAAGTGTGCCATAGAACAAAGACACCACAATGAGGTGGGAGGAGCAGGTGGAGAAGGCTTTCTGCTTCCCAGAGGTGGAAGGGATCTTCAGGATGGTGGAGATCATTTTGTAGTAGGACAGTAGGGTTAGAAGGAAAGATAAGAAGGACACAAGGGAGGCTATGATGGAAGCCGTATCCTGAACATGTAGGTATCTCCACAGGAGAGTTTAATGATGGCTTTCAGGTCACAGAAGAAATGGTCGATCTCCTTGGAAGCACAGAAAGGTAACCTAGAAACCATGGGCATGGTGACCACCAGTGAAAGGAACCCAATGACCCATGACCCCACTGCCAACTAAAAGCAAAGCTGGAAGCTCATGGTGGAGGCGTAGTATAGTGGTTTGCATGTGGCCAAGTAACGGTCGTAGGACATGGGAGCAAGCAGGAAGCACTCGGCAACCGCCAGAGATCCAAAGATGTAGAACTGCAGGAGACAAGCAGAGAAAGAAATGTCTTCTTGCACTGCCAGAAGGGTTTTCAGCATCTTGAGGGAGATGCTGGTAGTGTAGCAGACTTCCAGGACAGACAAGTTGCCCAGGAAAAAGTACATGGGGTTGTGCAGGTTGTGGTTATATGATACCGTCACAATGATCAGGATATTCCCAGTGAGTGTTACTATGTAGATAGCCAGGAACACCACGAATACAGGAATCTTCAGCTCATGAAGGTCATCGAATCCCAGGAGGATGAACTCTGTGATAGTCGTTTGGTTTTCCCCCTCTACATCAGGCATGTCTTCACAGAGAGAAAAAGAAACTCAGACGAATATTATTAGCTCTGAGAAAAGGGCTTTATTAATAATAATTATTAATTACTATTTATTTTACTTACCATATCACATAAAAGTATCAGTACCGGACCAGGACCCAGTTATACCAGATGCTGTGCAAACACAGAACAAAAGGCAATTTCTGCCCCAAGGATTTTACAGTCTAATTATCAGACTAGGGACAACAGATGGAGACATACATACAGGAGAGTACAAAGAAACACTGAGATTATATTCTTTGATTTCAAGGCTGGAAGGGACCATCGTGACCATCTAGTCTGATCTATTGTATAACACAAGCCAGAGAACTTCTCCAAAATATTTCCTAGAGCAGATGTGTTAGAAAAAAACCTCCAATCTGGATTTAAAACAGGTCAGTGATGAAGAATCCAACATGGACTCTTGGTAAATGGTTCCAATGATTAATTACTCTCATTGTTAAAAATTCACACCTTGTTTCCAGTCTGAATTTGTCTAGCTTCGACTTCCAGCCACTGGACCATGTTAGGCCTATCTCTGCTAGACTGGAGAACCCATTATCAAATATTTGTTCCCCATGAAGGTACTTATAGACTGTCATCAAGTCACTCATTATTCTTTTCTTTGTTAGGCAAATAGGTTGAACTCCTTGAGTCTTTTACTATAACACGTTCTCAATTCCTTTAATCATTCTCATGGCTCTTCTATGAACCCTCTCCAATTTATCAACATTCTTCTCGACCTGTGGACACCAGCACTGGACACTGAATTCCAGCAATGGTCACACCAGTACCAAATATGGAGGTAAAATAACCTCTCTGTGCCTACTGTTTATGCATACCAGGATTGCATTAACCCTTTTGGCCACAGCGTCGCACTGGAAGCTCATGTTCAATTGATAGGCATTGGTCTCTGCATACCAACAGCCTAACCATTGTCAAGTTTTTTGTAGATATCATGATGAGGAAGTGTCTTGAGGAGGGAATAGAAGGTGGATAATGAAGTAGATTTGTGGGACAGCACTGGAGAAAGCATAAAGTTGTCGGGTTTACTTTTATGAATTATTAATAAACCTGGTCATATCTTTTTTTCTCTGCAACATTTTTAAGAACTTTCATTGAAAAACTGCAGGTTTTTAGCTGAAGCCGATTTTTTTTTAGTGAAAACCTGAATATTTTCTGCTGAAAACTGCTAAAAATTTAAACATTTTGACCAAAAATTGATAGTGTTTGATTTTCAAATTAAAAATAATGGGTCGGGATTATTATTTTTTTTCTTGAGGGGGGTGTTGTTTGTTTAGAGGAGCAGACACTTTCCTCTATAATTTTCATTTTGTCAAAAACCCAGTTTTCTGCAGAAAAAAATGTTTTGATGGAATTTTTTTGACTGGTCCTAATTATTGGTGTTCCCCCTTCCCCTCTTTATTCTTCATAAATAAGAGTTTTTCCTCCAGTAGAAAATTTAATTTTGCCCTTTAGTTTCAACATGCAAAAACTGTAATTGAAATTGAGGCTTTGCAGACTCATATTCGCTTACGTTGATTTGTAAAGACACATTTGATATTTTCCTTTTTTTCATTCATCATGGTGTCAAGTGTACAGAGTAAGGAAAGATGGTTATAGTTCACATTGACCAACCTGAGAAACATTTTTATTTGAAATGAACTCCTCTGGTCCACACAGACTCTTTTCTTTTTTAAGGGAAAAAGGTGGTGGTAGACATGATAAATGTAAACCAGCATTGATAATATCTGTATATGATTGCACACAATAGCGAGTAATTCTCAGACATGATCAAAATTGGATGAACAAAAATTTTCCCATCTTAAAATGTAATTTAAATGAAATTGAAAGGAAAACAACAACCGCAAGATTTATTTTTTTATTTTCATGAAAAATAGTTTTAGTTTTACATTTCAACTTAAAATGTCATTTAAGTCAAAATGTCAATATCAAAATACATTTTTCATTTTATTTTGACATTTCATTTTTTTCATTTTGACTTATCATTTCAAAATAAAATGTTTTTTATGTGAAAAGAAACATTTCACATTGATCAAAATGTCATTTTTTCCAATTTAAAATACAGAAATTTTTGTTTGACAATTTTAAAAATATTTAATTAATTTGCCCCAATTTGGGATGAAAACAAATGCTGAAGTATTAGAATTTCCTACCAGATGCAAATTCCATTTTTTGAGGAGCTCTACTGATTCTGTAAATTCTATGACATATATATGTCAGCTTTGAAGAAATAATTTTTTTTGGCAAATGTTGGTAAATGTCGATGTCACAGTACACATACAGATTGAGGGGAAATATTTCCATCTATAGTAATTGAAATGTATAGGTAGGCAAAGTTAAAAAACAACCAGAAATCCTTCAATAACTACAAAAAACTTCAACAGAATTATGCCAATTTGCACCAGCTGAAGATGTGGAATTCATGTGAATGGATGCTCCCGACTGTAAGCAGTAAGCATGTTTTTAATTGTAGAAATCTTAGGGGCTAATTTTCAAGTCCATATCCACTGAAAAGTCTCATCACATTCAATGGGAACTTCTGTTAGTTAAGACTGCAGAGTCAAACTCGTGCAAATCTTACATAGTGTCTTCAATGGAGTTTGGCCAATTTGAAAGTGTTAAGGATCTTGTGTCACATATGTTTAAGAAAGCCAATTCAACATGCAAAAAATGGCAAACCTTTCTGTGCAAAAGACAGGGACAACACAGCTTAACACAAAAACCGAAAACTTTGAAATGCTGCCAGATGCAAGGTTTTGAGACATACACAGCTGATTCATTTCACAATCAAGACAAGAGGTTCTTTAGGAGACTAAATCCTATTTTTAAAAGTAATTTAGGCTCTTAGGGGTTGAAATCCTTGCCTAAATGGGACTTAAAACAACCAGCATAGCTATTGTGGAATAAGCTGTCTGCAACAGCTATTTCAGAATCACTCCCCATGTGAACACTGTATTTCAGAATAAAAATTACTTTATTACAGAATAATTATTCTGCTTACAAAGCAGAGTGATTTTTCAAGACTAAAATCACTTTTATTCTGAATACAGTGTCCATATGGGGGAGTTATTCCATGATAGCTAAATTAGTCCAGAATAGTTATGCCAGTCAATTTCCCCTATCTAGACAAAATTTAAATCCCATTGACTTTCAATGAAAAAAAACAAACTATTCTCTGGAAACAAAACTTTGAAATTTTCTTTATTTCATTCATTTCTTCCCTATTTTCAATATTTGTACTGATTTTTTAAAAGATATTTTTGTTTCAATATAATTTTACACATTTTTTTTCAATTTCCCACAATAAAATTTCAATTTTGATACAAAGCCATTTTTTGCGCAAAGAGGGAAAAATGTGTTCAAAATATTTTGACCAGCTATACTATGGACTTTAGAGGGAGTTATTTCAGATTTATAGATTTGTTTTGTGATATCAGAATCTAGAACTTTGTTTTCATTACTAAGTAACTTAATAATAAAAACAGTATTTCAATTCACAAATCCCATATTTTCTGTACCTATAAATGTTTAACCCCATTATACAGAGACACTAAGTATTTTGGCAATTGGTGTGGTATGAAAAGAATAGAAAATGAGGTGGTTTACTCTTAACTAAGAATGATCATATTTTACCTTCAAAAGTGCTGTGACCAGAATGCATCATTTAACTCTTCTCAGAAATTCAGCAGGCAAAGTTGTCTTATATGGATCTAACACTACTCACTGTTTTCTCTGTGCATATACAGTTATTTCAACAAATGACCTAATGCTTCTTGCAGTGGTTTCGTACTGTGTAGATGCACACAGTAAAGAACATCAGTGTCACCGGTTGCTTTTATCTGCAGGGAGTAGCAGAACTGAAGACTGTGGACAGGCCCTAGTTAGCTGATTTGTTTTATTAACTATTATCCATCAGGGAATTTCTAGCAGCAGCCCGAAGTCTGCACAGTGTAAACAATATTGAATTGTTGCACCACAGTTCTATTTCCAACTGGGAATATTTACCTTTCACGTGATAGACCAAAGCTCTGGTGGATGACGATGGTCAGGCCAAATTCTCCCATCACTTTCACTAAGGTAAATGATGAGCGGCTGCATTAAAGTCATTGGAGATAAATCAGTGCAAAAAACGGGTGTGAGTGAATTATCAGGGCAGTTGATTGTCCTTCTTTTAACCACAGAAGTTAGGAGCTGAGTCCTGCAAACACTCAAATGGGTCTTACTCATGTGAGTAGGTCTGCGGACATCAGTGGTTTCACTGATAACATTGGGATCTCTGAGGTAAGTACTTTCATGAGTGACAGCTGGCAGGGTCAGACCACTGAATAGTTCTTAGTCAGGAAATACTGATTGTGCCAGATATTCAGCTGCTGTAGACTGACATAGCTCTGTTGGTTTACACCAGCTGGGCATTTCATCCCACTGACCTCAGTGAAGCTATGCTAGTTTAAAACGGATGGGGAAATGGCCCACTGAATCCAGTGGAGCTATGAAAATACACACCAGCTGGGGATCTGGTTCCACAGATTTCAGTGGAGGTACGGCCAAGTTGCACCAGCTGGGAAACTGGCCCGTTGATGTAAGGGTAACTGTTCCTGATTTAGACTAGAGAAACCAAGAGGGAGGGAGATCAGGCCCACAGACACTGACATCTATATTTTTTTTTAAATAATAATGCCTAGCACTGTTCAAGTGGGATTCTCAAATAGATTGTGTCAATATCCCCAGATGGAGAAGGTGAGGCATAGAAGTCTATGATGATTAACTCATTCCCATGCTGCTGGGGGCAGAGTTGGCCAACCATGTTAAGCTAGCCAAGAGTGTAGGAATATGGTCACCCACATCCAGGATAAGCAAACCTTCACACCTATCCGTATTCCTGAGCCTTCTACCAGGGCCCCATCTGTGTTATCAAAGACCCAGACTGAGGTGGTGGAACTGAACCCCATTCCAATGCCTGCGACAGCAGTAGTAGATCCAGTCCCAGAGACCCAACCAGAACCAGTCCCAGAACTGGAACTGATGGAGCAACCAGCACCAGAACCATTGCCAGCACTGAATCCAGCACTTGCAACACTATCTGCAACTCCAATGCCAGAGTGCACCACCGAGACTGCACTGGCAGGAACAGCTAAATCTGAACAAGAGGCTCAGACGGTGCCTGAAATACAACCTAGAGCACCAGCGGAAAGCAGTTCACAGTCAACAGAAACAACCCCATCATCTACATCACTTCCAGAGGGACCAAGCCCAAGTCTACAATCCAGTAAGGAACTGATGTTTCCAGTGTGAATGTAACAGTTCCAAGTAGAGCAGAAAGCAGATGAGAGCCTCAAGAGAGCTTGAATGGTGGTACGGAGCAACCCCACCATCTCTCCGCTCTTCTAATAGGTCCTGATTTGTTGTAGAAAAAGGACTTTTATACAAGGAAACTCTGGTGGGCACAGGAGGACCAACATCCTCAAAGACAGTTGGTAGTTCCAGCTAGGTATTGGGTAAAGCTCTTGAGCTTAGTCAACGATCATCCTAGTGGCCATGCTGGAGTGAACAGAACCAAAGACCGTTTGGGGAAGTCATTTCATTGGGGGTGAATTGGCAAGGATGTTTCTACCTATGTCCAGTATTGTGAGGCATGCCAAAGAATGGGAAAACCCCAAGACCACGTCAGAGCCCCTCTCCAGCCACTCCCCATCATTGAGGTTCCATTTCAGAGAGTAACTGTAGATATTCTGGGTCCTTTCCCTAAGAAGAGACCAAGAGGAAAGCTGTACATACTGACTTTCATGGATTTTTGCCATCTGAGGGTTGGCAGCAGTAGTAAAATTTAGCAAATAAACAGTGTTTGCAGAATTGGAACCTAAATGTGAATTAGTAATATCCACACAGAGCCTGATTCAAAGTCCATTGAACTCACTGGAAAGATGCCCATTAAGTTCAATGAGCTGGTGATCAGACTCAGATTATTTTTAGGGCCACATTTTCAAAGGAATTTAGGTGCGAGGTGCCTAACTTCCACTTTAGATATCTAAATCCCAAGATCAGGTACCACTCAGATTCAGAAAAACCCCACTCGACTGCCACCAAACTCTGTACGCATCTAAAATCACTTGTCACCTGTATTTTTACAGGAAAAGATCCCTAGACATCTATGTTTCTACCTCTGGGCGTGTACACAGCTGCTTCCCTCTAGGTGTCCAGATCGCTATGCCAGAATATGATTCAGGAATCAGGGGAAGATAGGCTTTCCTCTGCCTAACTCAGCTGTGGGGCCTGATCCCATAGGCAGGCTCAGAGGTCGCTTATCAGATTGGGCTCCTCACATGAGCTCACACAAAGTGGGGGTGGATAAAAAAGGAGAGTCTCCCTTGTACCTTTCAGCTTAGTGGTCAGGGCACTTGTCTGGGATGTGAGAGGCTGTGGCTCAAGTTCCCCCCTACCCCACTGTCATAGTATAATTCCCAAATCTGGACCTTAGTGTCCAAAATATGGGTACCAGCATGAATTCCCCTAAGCTTAATTACCAGCTTAGATTCTGTAATGCTGACACCAATCAGGACTTAGAGTAGAGCAGCTGATAGACTCTGGTCTCCCCCAAAACCTCCCCTGGGGACCCCAAGACCCAAATTCCATGAGTCTCACAACCAAGGGGAATAAACCATTTCCCTTTCCCCTCCTTTCTTCCTCCCAGCTCTTTCCCGCTCTGGGTACACTAAGAGATCACCGTGATTCAACTCCTTGAATCACCACACAGAGAGGAATGATACCTTTCCCCAGAGGCAATCCAGATTCAAGCTCCGTGAATCTAAAACAAAGGGATTCACCCTTTCTCCCCTCCCTCCCTGTTAAGTACAGACTCAATTCCCTTGAGCCTCAACAAGGGGAAAAAAATCAGACAGGTCTTAAAAGCAAAACTTTTAATAAAAAGAAAGAAAAAAGTAAAAGGTCTGTCTCTGCAATTTAGATGGTAAAAAGTTACAGGGTCTGTCAGCTTAAGAAATCAGAGAATCAGCCTCCTCCAACAGAAATACAATTAAAAATACTTCCAGCCAAATACACATTTGCACATAAAGGAAAACAGATAAAAAGACTATACCACCTTTCTACCTTTATACTCACAAAATTGGAATAGAAGATTAGAGAGCCTGTAGGTATGTGTGGTCACTCTCAGAGCCCACAGAGAACAAAGCCAAACCCAAAAAACACAAACAAAGGCTTCCCTCCACCGAGATTTGACAGTATCTTGTTTCCTGATTGGTCCTCTGGTCAGGTGTTTGGGTCCCTGTTTGTTAACCCTTTACAGTTAAAAGAGACATTAACCCTTAGCTATCTGTTTATGAGACCTACCCATTGAGATGTTCTGATTGGGGGTGTAGCCTCAATCTCTCCTGTTGAAGCTGTTCCACTTTGGATAAATAACGAGAGACATTGGAGCAAAGGGACTAGATGCTAGGGGCTCCCACATCCTGGGTGAGTGCCCTAACCACCAGGCTATAGCATGACCCTACGCTTGTGCTTTTGCTCTCTAGCATGATTCTTTAATTATGTAATCCACAGTGGAACAGCTTCAACCAGAGAGACTGAGAGATCCCCTCATTAGACTATCCCATAGCCCAGTGGCTTGGGAACTCACTGCAGAGGTGGCTAAGCCCTGCTCATCTCTCTTCTCCCTTCGAAGGGATGTTCTTGTTCTTTTTCTTCCCTGGGGTCCTTTACAAAAATGGAGTAAGCACCTAATGTCAAGAGAGACTTCACAGCTGTGACTCCTAAGCAGGGAGAGGTGCCTCCGTTCAGCCTGGACTCAGACACCCAACTGCCTGCGAGGGATGGGGCTCAGGACACACTTCTCTCCTCGGCATCTCCCATTGCCTAGCTTAGGCAAGCAGCTGGTTATCTCATCTCTCCCCTTCCATTGCGTAGGGAGCCTGGGCGCCAAACTCCAGCTTTGCAAATCCAAGTGATTCTCTCTGCCTAAGCCTTAGGTGTGGTGGTGCAGAGCATTGCAATGCCCAAGTCCCTCTGTGAATCTAGCCCCCAGACCAATTAATGCACAGCCCATTAGTGCACTTTAGAAATCACACCCCTTTTAGAGCAAATTATTTCTCAATGTAGACCAGTCCTCCAGCACCTAAGAACGGGATTGCCAAAAGCCAGCACGCTGAGTGGAAGCCAGTCCATTAGCCAGTAGGAAATGATAAGCAGAGGGTGTGATCCCTGCACTCACGATTCTCTGTCCTGAACACTCTGCTGTAGCTAGGCACCAAAGTCTCTCCTACCAGCCATTTTGTGGGGAGTTAGGTGTACACTGCTACCATTCACCTCCTCACTTACACCAACTGAGTGAGAGGTGCATCAGGGCCTGTGACTTCAATGGGGTCACAGTGGTGCATTGGAAACTGTGTTAAAATTGGAAAGTGTAGGGGACAATTTCCTGGTGCAAGTGCTGGAGGAACCAACTAGGGGCAGAGCTCTTCTTGATCTGCTGCTCACAAACCAGAAAGAATTAGTAGGGGAAGCAAAAGTGGATGGACTTTGACTTCTTCAGGGAACTGATGGGCAGAATCACCTGGTATAATAATATGAGGGGGAAAGGAGTCCAGGAGAGCTGGCTGTATTTTAAGGAATTCTTATTGAGGTTGCAGGAACAAACCATCCTGATGTGTAGAAAAAATAGTAAATATTGCAGGTGACCACCTTGGCTTAACAGTGAAATCCTTGCTAATCTTAAACTAAAAAAGGAAGCTTACAAGAAGTGGAAGTTTGGATAAATGACCAGGAGAGGTATAAAAGTATTGCTCAGGCATGCAGGAATGAAATCAGGAAGGACAAATCACAACTGGAGTTGCAGTTAGCAAAGGCTGTTAAGAGTAACAAGAAGGGTTTCTAAAGGTATGTTAGCAATAAGAAGAAAGTCAAGGAAAGTGTGAGCCCCTTACTGAATGAGGGAGGCAACCTAGTGACAGAGGATATGGAAAAAGCTAATGTACTCAATGATTTTTTTGCCTCTGTCTTCACCAACAAGGTCAGCTCTCAGACTACTGCACTGGGTAACACAGCACGGGGAAGAGGTCACCAGCCTCTGTGGAGAAAGAAATGGTTCAGACCTGTTTAGAAAAGCTGGATGAGCACAAGTCAATGAGGCCGGATACACTGCATCCGAGGATGCTAAATGAGTTGGTGGATGTGATTGCAGAGCCATTGAACATTATCTTTGAAAACTCATGGCAATCGGGGGAGTTTCCAGATGACTGGAAAAAGGTTAATGTAGTGCCCATCTTTAAAAAAGGGAAGATGGAAGATTTGGGGAACTACAGGCCAGTCAGCCTCACCTCAGTCCCTGGAAAAATAATGAAGCAGGTCCTCAAAGAATCAATTCTGAAGCACTTAGAGGAGAGGAAAGTGATCAGGAACAATCAGCATGGATTCACCACAGGCAAGTCATGCTTGACTAACCTAATTGCCTTCTATGAGAAGATAACTGGCTCTGTGGATGAGGCGAGAGCAGTGGCCATGTTATTCCTTGACTTTAGCAAAGCTTTTGATAAGGTCTCCCATGGTATTCTTGCTAGCAAGTTAAAATATGGATTGTATGAAAGGACTATAAGGTGGAAAGAAAGCTGGCTAGATTGTCAGGCTCAACGGGTAGTGATCAATGACTCCATGTCTTGTTGGCAGCCCATATCAAGCAGAGTGCCCCAAGGGTCGGTCTTGGGGCCAGTTTTGTTCAATATATTCATTAATGATCTAGAGGATGGCATGGACTGCACCTTCAGCAAGTTTGCAGATGAGACTAAACTGGCAGGAGTGGTAGATACACTGGAGAGTAGGGATAGGATACAAAAGGACCTAGACAAATTAGAGGATTGGGCCAAAAGAAGTCTGATGAGGTTCAGTAAGGACAAGTGCAAAGTCCTGCACTTAGGACAGAAGAATCCCAGGCACTGCTACAGACTACGGACCTAATGGCTAGGCATAAGTTCTGCAGAAAAGGACCTAGGAGTTACAGTGGATGAGAAGCTGGATATGAGTCAACAGTGTGCCCTTGTTGCCAAGAAGGCTAACGGCATTTTGGGCTGTATAAATAGGGCCATTGTCATCAGATTGAGGGAAGTGATCATTTCCCTCTAACTGGCATTGGTGAGGCCTCATCTGGAGTACTGTGCCCAGTTTTGGACCCCAGACTACAAGAAGGATGTGGAAAAATTGGAAAGAGTGGAGGGCAACAAAAATGATTAGAGAGCTGGAGCACATGACTTATGAGGAGAGGCTAAGGGAACTGGAATTGTTTAATCTGCAGAAGAGAAGAACGAGGGGGGATTTGATAGCTTCTTTCAACTACCTGAAAGGGGATTCCAAAGAGGATGGATCTAGACTGTTTTCAAAGGCACCAGATGACAGAACAAGGTGTAATGGTCTCAAGTTGCAGTGGGAGAGGTTTAGGTTGGATATTACGAAAAACTTTTTCACTAGCAGGGTGGTGAAGCTCTAGAATGGGTTAACTGGGGAGGTGGTGGAATCTCCTTCTTTAGAGGTTTTTAAGGTCAGGCTTGACAAAGCCTTGGCTGGGATGATTTAGTTGGGGGTTGGTCCTGCTTTTGAGCAGGGGGTTGGACTAGATGACTTCCTGAGGTCCCTTCCAACCATGATATTCCATGATTCTGTGATATAATTGTTCCCCAACACAACGGAGGATGTGCACTCTGGTATTTTAACTAGGTGACTACAAATCCCACCACATAACACTGTATGGAGCTTAGTGAAGGGGAGCTTAGAATCTGGGGAAGCTGGGAGGGAGGCTATCTGGGACAGAACCTGAACGCTGTTGGAGGGTTAGCTTGTGAAGTCAGTGAGGACCACGGCACAGGACCATGAAGGAGAGCTGTGGAGTCCTCTCCCAAGGGAAGCTGGGCACTGGGGCAAGGCCTGACAGAAGAGAAGCATAGTCCTAGGACAGAAGACTGGAATCACCCTGTCCCAAGAGACCAGAAAGAGGGCAGCAAATATAGGGAGAAGCCTTGAGGAGGAGAATTGGGTCAGCTTGTGGCTACAGTGGGAGACAGTTCCTTTCCCAGGACCAGGGCCCATAGCAGAGGGTAGTGTTGAAGATTGGACCAGGCACTCCCTTTCAGCCACTCACTGCCAGTGTGCCCTAGATCTTTGAGTGATTTAAGCTTTCAGAGCTTGAACAGAGTCCAGCCAGTGCCCTTATCATGTGGGTGTGGGTTCCCTCATGCTACCACCCTTGGAGAGGGTGCAGCAGCCCCTGATATTAAGGGGAGGAAGAGGGGATTAACCAGAACCCAAGAGGGCTGGAAGCTGAGACCAGGAAGAGATGGACCAAAGGCTGTTGTGGGCCCATCACAGATTTAGGATAGAAGATTAATGTTTTCCTTTGGACTTTGATTGCATCAGAAGGGCTGTGGCAGAAGGTTTAGCTAGAGGGCTGAGTCACCTCTGTAACTGAACTGTGCTAAAAGAAGAGAAAATCATTGAAAACTCAGGAGGGAAACTGAGGCAGGTTGACTTCAGTGCCACACCATGAGGGGGTGTGCTGCAGAACTGCACCCTGCTACAGGTCTCCTTCAGAATCCCAGTCTTGATGCCCACTCCATTCTTTAAAGTTCAGAAGAAAGGCTACCTCGTATCAGGTAAGAAGGAAACAGACACGACAATAACAGGGTTAGCTAAATAGGCAGACCTATAGACAGGGATCTGATCTCAAGCCATTGTCGTGTGTTGGATGTTGCAGTAAGTGCCCAATGGCTTTATAAACAAGCAGAGTGGAGCCCACCCCTAAACTTTGTCTAGCGGATGACAGCACACTCTGCCCTTATGGCCCTGAAATAAGGGAGGAATGCAAGTGACACTGCTTTGCCCAAGAAAACGTATCACTTACTGGCTTGAGGGCCCTGAACCTTCATACATCTGTATGATACGTGATACTTGTACCATAGGTGCTGCTGTCATGTAAAGGCACCTCCTCTGCAGTGGGAATGGGGCAGTGAGTCCTAGTGGATGAGAAAAGGGGGGCTATACCATTTAATGGGCATTAGGGCCAGCAGTGGGTGAGGGTTGGGGAAGTGAGTTAATTTATTTTGGTTTACACCTGCTCAAATTCTGGTGCTATACATTGAAAATATGGGAACTGGGACTGCTCTACATGAATCAGGAGAAATTCCATTGATGCACATACGTTTACACTTGACAGTCTTGTAAATTAAATTGAATGGAAAATTAAATCCTAAAATTACATATGTGAATTAAAATGGGAATATATAGGCAGGAAAATAAATGACCTCACATGTTTCAGTGGAAGGACAGGTGATATGAAGTGTGTGAACCAGGGAATGATTGTTTTATTTGGTGGTGTACGTGCAAGGCCCTTTGTTTTCATTTTTTTTAAAAAATATATTGTTAAACATTTTCTGGAAATTTGTCAGTGTTTATTATAAAAATTTAAAAAAGCAGCTGAAAAATCAATGCAAATAAATTAACTTCACAGTTTTTGGGTAAATATTGAGGTTAATATTGGAAGGTGGGAGAACTGAGAAAAACAACAAATAGAAGGTAAAAGCAGTTTAATGCTGAACAGTACATACACATAGGCACATATAAGTTTTTGTGTGTGTGGATCTTCTACTACATTGCCATAATTTACAGAAACTCATGTATTATTAACATAAACATCCACCTGATGTAATGTACTGGAGTTTCTTGACATAATCAGTATTTTCAAGTACTTGAGAGGTGCAAAATTCAGGTGAAAATTGGTAAAAAAAATAGTTTTTGGAAAATCTGGGAAATTTTCAGTAAAAATTGGTAAAAACTGTAAAAGAAGGCCCTCTGCATGTGTTAAAATGATACTGTGTGTGAGGATCCTTATATGTGCACCTCTTTATGTGCATTGTGTGTGTGTGCATGCTTATGTGTATTTCTGTATGGGTGTGTATCTCTGTGTCTCCACCTGTGCCTGCATGTGTTTCAGTGTGTGCGTGTTGGGAAACGAATGCTTGGTTAGTATTCATGTGTGACTGCTCTGTGCATGTGAATTGTGATTTGCTGTGTAACAGGCAGCTGAAGCCAGATCCTCAGCTGATAATGAATGTAGCTCCACTGAGGACACTCAAGTTAGCTGGTGAAAATGAGTGTGATGATCTAATCTGATGTTCCGATGTCTCCTGATTTCTCCCCTGTACCTCTAATGTCCAGGCACAATTGTGCTCCACAGTGCAGTAACTGCAACTGACTGATGCTAAATGCACCTCTGCCTGATATATCCAGGGGGTAATCTGCATCACTGGCAGCAGCTGTGCATTGCCACTGTCTTAGAGCTCGGTCCAGGCCTCTCTGTGAATCACTTGGTGGTCTCAGTCTAATTCGTAGCAGTGATGGGCCTGAATGAAGCTTCTTGGACTTCAGGAAGTGAGACAAAAGAAGCTTAGATCCAAACATCCCCAATAAAGGTGGGGAGTTTCAGAATCCAGAACTGAATTTCACAGCCCTGGTCATTCGCTTGTCATTAGTTGGACAAGCAGTCACATGAAAACCACAATCCTGTGGACCAGTGGTTCTCAAACTAGGGCCTCCGCTTGTTCAGGAAAAGCTCCTGGCAGGCTGGGCAGGTATGTTTACCAGCTGTGTCCACAGGTTTGGCCGATTGCAGCTCCCAGTGGCCACGGTTCACCACTCCAGGCCAATGAGGGCTGCAGAAAGCGGCGTGGGCCGAGGGACATACTGGCCACTACTTCCCGCAACCCCCATTGGCCTGGAGCGGTGAACCGCGGCCAGTGGGAGCTGTGATCGGCCGAACCTGCAGACGCTGCAGGTAAACAAACCGGCCCAGTCCACCAGGGGCTTTCTCTGAACAAGTGGTGGCTCTAATTTGAGAACCACTGCTGTGGACCACACCAACTGGCCTCCTTAATGGCAGGCTCACAAGCCACGTTAAGGGACAATAGGCATGGAGTGTGAACAAACTTTTGGGTTCTGACCCATAGAAATGATCATATCAGGGCACTTATGCAGCACACTGCATAATTGGGGAGGGTGGGGGTGAGGCCAGCGGGACAGAAAATGTGTACATGTATCCCCATTGATCTACCTTATCATCTCTTTATCTAATTATCCATCCATCCATCTGTCCATCTGTATAATCATCTGCCCATCCATCTAATTGTTTTTTTTTGCTGCCTATCTGTCCATAAAGATGTCTGTCCATTTTTTCCTCTTTCTGCTCTTTGTCCATCCAATTATCTACCCATTGGTCTGTCCAATTGTCTGTCTTCACTTCTGTGACTCTGCCTTGCACGCTGCTCATTTGTCTAATCATCTCTCCAGCCACCTGACTAGTAGTGTTTACATTCCCCTTATCTAATCTACCACTAATGGACCCATCCCCATGGAAAGTGGACTTCAATGGGCAGGGGCTGCTGAATGGGGACATGTCACAGTCAAAGGCATTACATTAAATTGAAAGATGTAGCCTGATTTTTGGTAACTAAGGAACATTCCTTCTCACTCTGTGCAGCTAATTTCATAGTCAAAGCAGGTGGGAATTGGATGCGATGAGCCTCGCAGTGTGACTAACTAAGGGCAGCAGTGACAAGGGGATAGACTTTAACAAGTGCTCTGTTGGTTGCTGGTGACTGATCAGAGAAGTGGCAATAAACAGTCTGTTCACGGTGCATAAGGTGCTTGACCTGAACGATGCAGCTGTTTTTATAGGTCTGCTCACAGATCTGTGACAGATGCCCCATTTGCAGGACCCCTTATCAATTTCATTTGGAACAAATTAATTTCACGGATGCTTTGCTCAGATAAAAATAATTAAAAAAAATAAAAACTACTTTGTTGTGTGCTTGTTAAAACCACCCCGATTAGCAACACACCTACTAAAAAGAAATCTCTCCAATTAGGCATGCAGCATCTGTGACTCTATAGAGATGTACAGGGGGACACACAGGTCATTAAAACTTCACTTGTCTAATCAAGCACTCTGAGGAATGTTAAACCCAGCTGAGAGCTGGGTACTGGCTGGAGATTTAAGAAACCTCTCAAGGAATTAGGAGCTAGTGGCAGAAATCAAGTTACTCATTATTTTAATGAGTCCCATCGAGGGCCATTAGAATGGAAAAGCTGCCGGGAAATGTAGGTCTCAGTGGAAGTCCAGTCGCGGCTGATCAGAAAAGAAAGTCAGAGGCATTGATTAAAGTTAGACAAAGGAAGGGGCGGGTCTGTTCCTATGTCAAGTAGCCCCCGATGGTTAAAGTGAAAGGGGTCAAGCTGTTCATTCCCAGCCCCTGTGAACAGTGATCCTTTCCTTTGTAAATTCCATCAGGCCTTCAGGTAGTGAGGGAATGTAAGGGGAAGGGATGACTGCAATGAAACTGACATGTAAACAAACCTCAGATTCCCACTAGGTTAGCGAAGACAGCCTGGCCCAGGAGTGGTGAGCAAAAGGCAATTCGAGGATTCTGGGCCTCAGTGACAGAGCTCAGGCAATGTACCTGGGTTGTGACAGGCATTGCTGTCCTGCTCATGAACCCCAGCTCTGCCGATGCCCTGAATCCTAACCCACAGCCCCCTCCATTGTTCCATCTCTGAGTTCTCACACACACACACAGGTCTGATGATGCACCTCAATCCCAGCCTGCAGCCTCTTGTTATCCCAGCCCTGGATTCCCCCCGACACAACTCTTCTCATGCACTTCAATCCTGATCTGCAGCACCCTGAGCTCCCCCCATCCATGCACAGTTCTGTCATTGCCCCTCAGTCCTGATCTGCAGTCCCTGCCATCCCAGCTTTGGTCTCTCACCCCTGCCCCCACATCTCTGCTGAAGCCCATTAGTCCTGACCCACAATCCCTCTGCTATCCCAGGATTGGATCCTTTCACAGCTTTGGTGACATGCCTCAGTCCTGACTTGCATTACCCCTCTTATTCCTGTCCCAAAACTGCTCCCCAGCTCTGCCAATACATCACAATAACGAGCTACAACCCTTCTGTCATTGCTGTCCTACCCCAAACACACACCTCTGACAATGATCCTCAGTCCTGGCCCTCTGCTAGTCAAATTCACACCCACCCACACATCCCTCTTTGAATGCCGCAATCCTGACCCTTGCTAGCCCAGGCCTGCTGTCTTCAGATCTCTGGTATTTCTACTAATTCCAACCTGCCAGCCCAGTCCTGGGACAGAGCTGAGCTGTCTCAGTGCATCACAAAGCAGTTTGCACTTTCCATCCCCTATGCTCACACACACACAAAACCTACTTCCCCCAACATATCAATAACAGACAGACACACATGCACTCTGAAACACTCATTCCATGCAGCAGGAACACACACATAGGGAGAGAGAGAACAGGGCTGGTTACCACCATCAGGTCATAACACTGACACCCAGCGATTCCTGCAAAGAGACTAAGGCTGATCTTGGGTTAAAGGCACTTGACTGGCCCTCAGAACCCTTAGATCAGTTCTTGGCTTTGCCCCTGACACTACATGTGGCACTGAGACAGTGACCGAGGTTGAAGTTTATACATCAAAAATAATGGGACTTGTCTCTCCAAACCCCACAAGCAGGCTAGGAAAACCTCAGTCTTAAATATCATGGACCAGACCTTCAGCTTTTAGAAAATGACCATAGCTACATTGGAGTCAATGGGACCAGATCCCCGCTGGTGTCAATGGGCTGTAGCTCGATTGAAGTCAAACTCCTTGTGTGATTGACATAAATCAATCAGCCTGTGCCTCTGTCAAACCTTAGTCCCAGATTTGGACCTTAGCGTCCAAAATATGGGGGTTAGCATGAAAACCTCCAAGCTTAGTTACCAGCTTGGACCTGGTACTTGCTGCCACCACCCAAAAAATTAGAGTGTTTTGGGGCACTCTGGTCCCACCGAAAGCCTTCCCTGGGGACCCCAAGACCCAAACCCTTGAGTCTCACAACAAAGGGAAATAAATCTTTTCCCTTCCCCCCCTGCAGGTGCTCCTGGAGAGATACACAGACACAAGCTCTGTGAATCTAAACAGAGGGAGTCCACCCTCTGTAATTCCAATCCTGGAAACAAAAGCACTTTCCTCTTCACCCAGAGGGAATGCAAAATCAGACTACTAAATCTAACACACACAGATCTTCCTCTGACTTCTTCCTCCCACCAATTCCCTGGTGAGTACAGACTCAATTTCCCTGAAGTTTCCCAGAAAATAAAACTCCAACAGGTCTCAAAAAGAAAGCTTTATATAAAAAAGAAAGAAAAATACATACAAATGGTCTCTCTGTATTAAGGTGACAAATGCAGGGTCAATTGCTTAAACGAATATTGAATAAACAGCCTTATTCAAAAAGAATACAAATCAAAGCACTCCAGCAACTATAGACATATAAATACATGATCTCTGTACTCACAACTTGGAAACAGAAGATTAGAGAGCAGGAAATAGAAATCACACCTCATAGCTGAGAGAAGAGCAGGCAGACAGAAAACAAAGACTCAGACACAAACTTCCCTCCACCCAGAGTTGAAAAAAAATCCTGTTTCCTGATTGGTCCTCTGGGCAGGTGCTTCAGGTGAAAGAGACATTAACCCTTAGCTATCTGTTTATGACACGCCCCCCAAATTGCAGACAGTGGGGAAGCTCACTGGCGGCGATTTCCTTCTAGAACTTTAAAATAAACAGATTAATACAACACATGCACCTTTACATATACCACTAAGTATATAACTAACAGACTTCTACATTTTAAGAACACTTTTTAACTACTGGGTTCTGGGAAACTCTCACGGGAGAGTGCATCCGCTACTTTGTTAGAAGCTCCTGTGATGTGCTGAATTTCAAAATCAAAATCTTGGAGAGCTAAACTCCAACGAAGAATTTTCTTGTTCCCCTTGGCAGTATGGAGCCACTTTAGTGCAGCATGGTCAGTTTGTAGTTGGAACCGCCGTCCCCAAACATATGGGCGTAGCTTTTCCAGGGTGTACACAATGGCATAACATTCCTTTTCGCTGACTGACCAGTGACTTTCCCTCTCAGACAGTTTCTTACTGAGAAACACGACAGGATGAAAGTTGTGATCTGTTGCTTCCTGCATGAGAACTGCTCCTATACCATGCTCAGATGCATCCGTGGTTACTAGGAATGGCTTGTCAAAATCTGGGGCCCTGAGTACAGGGTCAGACATGAGCATTGCCTTAAGCTGGGTAAAGGCCTTTTGACACTCATCAGTCCACTTAACTGCATTTGGCTGGGTCTTTTTGGTCAGGTCGGTCAGTGGGGCAGCGATTTGGCTGTAGTGTGGTACAAATCGCCTGTAGTGTCCGGCCAAGCCTAAGAAGGATTGGACCTGCTTTTTGGACCGTGGGACAGGCCACTTTTGGATAGCATCCACCTTGGCCTGTAGGGGGTTTATGGTTCCTCGACCCACCTGGTGCCCCAGGTAAGTTACTCTGTTTTGGCCTATTTGGCACTTGTTGGCCTTAACAGTTAGTCCAGCCTGCCTGATGCGCTCAAAGACCTTTTCCAGGTGTAGTAGGTGTTCGTGTCAGGAGTCTGAAAAAATGGCCACATCATTGAGGTAGGCAACTGCAAATACTCCCAGTCCAGCTAGTAGACCATCTACCAGCCTCTGGAATGAGGCGGGTGCATTTCGAAGGCCAAAAGGAAGGACATTGAATTCATACACCCCCGCATGGGTGATGAATGCTGACCTCTCCTTGGCAGGTTCATCTAGCGGTACTTGCCAGTACCCCTTGGTTAAGTCTATTGTAGAGAAGAACTGGGCATGTCCCAACTTCTCCAATAGCTCATCGGTGTGTGGCATTGGATAGTTGTCCGGATGAGTTACCGCATTTAGCTTACGGTAGTCCACGCAAAAGTGTATTTCCCCATCTGGTTTGGGTACCAGAACCACTGGAGATGCCCATGCACTGGTAGATGAGCGGATTATACCCATCTGTAGCATGTTCTGGATCTCCCGTTCTATAGCAGCTTGGGCATGAGGAGACACCTGGTAGGGTGGGGTTCTAATGGGGTGAGCATTACCTGTGTCAATGGAGTGGTATGCCCGTTCAGTCCGTCCCGGGGTGGCTGAGAACAATGGGGCGAAGCTAGTGCACAGCTCCTTGATTTGTCGCCGCTGCAGACGTTCCAGGGTGGTTGAGAGGTTCACCTCTTCCACGCCACCGTCTTTTTTCCGTCGTAGTAGACACCATCAGGCCATTCAGCATTATCACCCTGGACTGTAAACTGACAAACCTGTAAGTCTCTGGAATAGAAAGGCTTGAGAGAATTAACATGGTACACTCTAGGTTTTAGTGAGGAATTGGGAAATGCTATGAGGTAGTTCACAGTTCCCAGGCACTCTTGGACCATGAATGGCCCTTCTCATGATGCTTCCATCTTATGGGCCTGTTGCACCTTCAAGACCATAACCTGGTCTCTTACCTTGAAGGAACGTTCTCTGGCATGTCTGTCATACCAGGCCTTTTGCTCTTCCTTAGCATCCTGTAGGTTCTCTCTAGCAAGGGCTAAAGAGTGTCGGAGGGTGCTTTGTAGGTTGCTTCCAAAGTCCAGAATGTTAGTTCCTGGAGAAGGCATAAACCCCTCCCATTGCTGCTTCACCAACTGTAATGGCCCCTTAACGTCGTGACCATACACAAGTTCAAACGGTGAAAACCCTAAACTGGGATGTGGTACAGCCCTGTAGCAAACAGCAATTGCTGCAACACTAGGTCCCAATTATTGGAGAATTTGTTGACGAATTTACGTATCATGGCCCCCAAAGTTCTATTAAACCTTTCCACCAGGCCATTGGTTTGATGGTGGTATGGGTGGCAACCAAGTGATTCACCCTATGAGTTTTCCACAGTTTTTCCATGGTCCCTGCCAGGAAATTAGATCTTGAATCTGTAAGGATGTCGGAGGGCCAACCTACCCTGGCAAAGATGTCTGTTAGGGCCAGGCACACAGTGTTAGCCCTGGTGTTGCCTAGAGCTACTGCTTCCGGCCATCGGGTAGCAAAGTCCACTAAAGTCAGTACATACTGCTTTCCTCTGGGCGTCTTTTTTGGGAAAGGGCCCAGAATATTCACAGCTACTTGCTGAAATGGGACCTCAATTATGGGGAGTGGCTGGAGAGGGGCCTTGACCTGGTCTTGGGGTTTTTCCACTTTTTGGCACACCTCACAAGACCGAACATACTTGGCAACATCCTTGCCCATTCCCTTCCAGCGGAAGGACTTTCCCAACCGGTTCTTTGTTCTGTTCACCCCAGCATGGCCACTGGGATGATCATGGGCTAAGCTTAAGAGCTTTCCC
>NW_022059930.1:0-35394 GCF_007399415.2 Gopherus evgoodei | reverse complement strand
GATTGCTTTGGATACTTCCAGCACAGCAGCCCCCACAGTAGATTTTCCCACTCCAAATTGATTCCCGACTGACCGGTAGCTGTCTGGCGTTGCAAGCTTCCAGATGGCTATTGCCACTCGCTTCTCAACTGTGAGGGCTGGTCTCATCCTGGTATTATGCCGTTTCAGGACAGGAGAAAGCGAGTCACAAAGTTCAAAGAAAGTGCTCTTACGCATGCGAAAGTTCCGCAGCCACTGCGAATCGTCCCACACCTGCAGGACTATGCGGTCCCACCAGTCAGTGCTTGTTTCCCATGCCCAAAAGCGGCGCGGAACGGGTAGAACCTCCCCCAAAACCGTCAGGAGCTCCAAAGTGCAGGGTCCCGGGGTGTCGGAAATCTTGTTCTCCAAGTCCTCATCACTGTCGTCCCCGCAGTCAAGCATTCTCTCTTGCATTTCTGACTCATGGTTCAGCATGGATAGCATGAGAATGCGTGAACTATTTACAGCATTCGCGATCAAGGATAAGAGCACTCCTGGATCCATGCTTGCTGCAAAATGGCGTTTTCTCACTGCAGCCAGTAAAAACCGCGCGAAGTGACTGTGTTCCGCTGACAGGAAGGGAGGGGGTGAGGCTGTACCCAGAACCACCCACGACGGGGATTTTGGCCCCATCATGCACTGGGGTAGTAAAATCGATTTTAATAACATCGATTTTACCCTGTAGTGTGGACGTGGGCTAAGGGTTGGGACTGAGGGGCACTGGGAAAAGAGGGGACATGGGTTTAGGCTGAAGAGCATCATCGTTTGGGGATCCAGCAGGAAAGGGGAAGGCAGCAGGTGATTCTAGTTCCTTAGGGATATTCTGCATGTTTGTATGTGTGTGTGTGTGCAGGGAAGGAACATGCTATATGCCCAGAGGCCTTTATTCCTCCAGGCTGCAAGGACAAAGGGGCTGTCAGGAAGTTGCCCCTTCAAACCCACACAGAATAAGGCCCTTCTGAGGAAAGGGAAAATCCTGAAGAGAAAAAGTAACATCAAAGAGGACTCCAGAAAGACAGTCAAGAGCTTGATGAGTAGCTTAGCACCTGACCAGGGACTTGAACCCTGGACCCTCAGATTAAAAGTCTGATACTCTGCCAACTGAGCTAGCCAGGCTCACAAGTAACAAGAGCAACTTGGGGCAGAGGAAAAGCTAGTGAAGAAAACAAGTGCAAGAAACAATAGGGGAAACCTGCTGCTCTCACTGGCCTGGTCAACGCTATGAGTTTATATTGAATTTAGCAGCATTAAATTGCATTAACCCTGCACCCGTCCACACAACAAAGCCCTTTATATCGATATAAAGGGCTCTTAATACCGATATCTGTACTCCTCCCCGACGAGGGGAGTAGCCCTGAAATTGGTATTGCCATGTCGGATTAGAGTTAGTGTGGCTGCAATTTGACGGTATTGGCCTCCGGGCACTATCCCACAGTGCACCATTGTGACCACTCTGGACAGCAATCTGAACTTGGATGCACTGACCAGGTAGACAGGAAAAGCCCCATGAACTTTTGAATTTCATTTCCTGTTTGCCCAGCGTGGAGCACCGATCAGCACAGGTGACCATGCAGTCCCAGAATCAAAAAAGAGCTCCAGCATGGACCGTATGGGAGATACTGAAGCTAAGGCTTTTTCTCAGCTCATTTCACCACCCTCCATCCTGCTGGGGTTGAGTTTATCGCAGGTGTTACCCAAAATTGGGCCAGCTAGTAAGTGTAGGGAGGACTAATGACCCACCAGAGTTTGGCAGAAAGCAGCACATTTATTATACTGACAGCTAAGCTCAAAAGAAGAAGGAGGGGAGTGTCACACTCACACTCACATACTCATGCTCCCAGGACAGGCACAGCACTGAACACGTCAGGATTCTGCAAGGTAAGTGTCCCACAGCACAGCTATGGACGGTGCGATGAAGGTAAGTCTTCCTGAGGCACAGTGAAATACAACGCAGAGAACCACTGGCCAGGCGGTCCGGGCAAAGGGCATTCACTGGAGGTACAAGTTTGTGAGTGCTCTCCTAAGCACATGGCCCCTTCTCCTTTTAAGGACCTGCACCTAATGGTCTGCAACCAGAGATGACTTGGTTGCATCTGGTTGGTCACACTCCACCTTGGGCAGTGTCCATGCTCTGGGTGTGTGAGTGCTGCCTAATTAGAGTCCCAGACACCTTGTCTACCTGGGAGCTCTTCTGCTCTTCAACCAGCCCATTCATCCCTTGAGTAGTCCAGGAGGAAGCGAGAAGGGTAAAGCCACTTCACGGGCATTCGGAGAGGGAGAGGAGACACAAGTGGGAGCAGGGGAAGTATAAGAGACCTTTTGATCATAGAAATCACCACTGCTCCTACAACAGTAGGGACAGGCCAGTAGGAGCTGGGAAAATTAAGCCCTCATGTTTCTGCCTGCTTTCAAACCAGACACCTTCTACATGTTAGGCAAACGTGATAACCACTACACTAGAGAAACTCTGTCACAGGATTTTGCCCCTCCCTTCATAAGGATATCAGAATGGCCATACTGGGTCAGACTAAAGGTCCATCCAACCCCACATCCTATCTGGCAACAGTGGCCAATGCCAGGTGCCCCAGAAGAACTGAACCTAACAGGTAATGACCAAGTGATCTCTCTCCTGCCATCCATCACCACTCTGACAAACAGAGGCTAGGGATACCATTCCTTACCCATCCTGGCTAATAGCCATTCATGGACTTAACCTCCATTAATTTATCTGCAAAAAGAAGGAAGAGTACTTGTGGCACCTTAGAAAATGAACAAATTTATTTGAGCATAAGCTTTCCTGGGCTAAAACCCACTTCATTGGATGCATGCAGTGCAAAATACAGTAGGAAGGGATATATATATATATATATACACACACACACACAGAGAACATGAAAAAATGGGTTTTGCCATACACACTATAAAGAGAGTGATCAGTTAAGGTGAACTACTATCAGCAGGAGAAAAAATCCGTTTTGCAGTGATAGGATGGTCCATTTCCAACAGTTGACAGGAAGGTGTGAGTAACAGTTGGGGGCAAATAAACATGGAGAAATAGTTTGACTTTGTGTAATGACCCATCCACTCCCAGTCTTTATTCAAGCCTAATTTAATGGTGTCCAGTCTGCAAATTAATTCCAATTCAGCAGTCTCTTGTTGGAGTCTGTTTTTGAAGTTTTTTTGTTGTAATATTGCGACTTTTAGGTTTGTAATCGAGTGACCAGGGAGATTGAAGTGTTCTCCGACTGGCTTTTGAATGTTATAATTCTTGACATCTGATTTGTGTCCATTTATTCTTTTACGTAGAGACTGTCTGGTTTGGCCAATGAAGGAAAGGGCTGGATTCAATGGTTTCTTCCAGTTCTAGGAGATAGGGTACATCCATTATCTTTTTTTTTCCTTACTGCACATCAGACCCAGGACTTTCACCTAGCAGTTCTTGGGGCTGTGGGACAGAACTGAGCTTCACTGGCAGCAGAGGGAGAACGGTTGGGACTGAGCTGTCTGGGGAATATTTTAATCCTTATTTAATTTTCAGAGGATTAAATCAATGCAGCTTCCACTTCTCCGTCTTTCCCAAGGAAATAACGTTTCTGTGTGAAGTACCCAAACCTTTTAACAATAAGAAGTGAAATGAAATGGCCACATGATGGCAACAGAATCTAAGAAATTTGTTAGTCTCTAGGGTGCCACACATACTCCTGTTCTTTTTGAGGAAACAGACTAACACAACTGCTCTTCTGAAACCTGAGAAGCCATGTTCTTGTTCAATGAGCATTGAAGCTGAAAAGGGAGATGTTTTCTCTTTGACTTCTAGGCCCCCACCTCTAATCCACTAGACACCCCTTTCCTCCTACAGCTAGGAATAGAACCCCACAGTCTTGCTAATAGCAGCCTCTGGCCCGATAAAAGAGAAGCTCTGAGACCCTTGTGCTGTCCCATCACCTCCTTGCCTGCACTGCCCTTGAAACCCAATGGGGTTTCCTTGGGCAGTTTTGACTCACTCCCAGAAAGGGTGCAATTTTAGGAGCAGGTTCCAAATAGTGCAATTAACCAGCCAGAAGGGGCAGGAGATATCAGTGTAGGAGCCATTGAAATAACTCTGCACTTACTTAGATGTAGACATAACAAGCTCTATGGTTGGTAAACTTACAGAGACTCTGCTCCTGCTCATGAACTAGCAGCCCATGACCTGTAAACAGCTGCCATTTGAATGCATCTGAAAGTTACAAGGAACAATGATCTGTGTTACAGGAAGGTTAACATTTGTTAGAGCCCCAATTGATACTGTGTGCGCAAAGAGAGGTTTGAATGTGTAACAGGGAGTTTGGTAAATCTTGGTTATTTTATTTTTGTAACAGGCTCCTGTCCATCTCCAATAGAGTTTTAAGTCCCAGTGGCAACTTATTTACCAAATGTAATAGAAACTAGTCCATTCCTCCCAAGCGGATGTGGTTCTTGTTCTTCTGCACATTGTAGCCCATGGAGGCCAAAGACCTGCAAATGTGTCTTCATGCGCCTTTGTTTAATTGATGAAAACAAACCTAGACACTTAGAGGATTGGAACTGATTTCAGCAGAGGGACATGTTTGCTAGGTTTTTATTCATTTGCACAGGAAAATATTGAGTGTGTCTATTCATTTCAGGGACCCCTATTTAGTGGAGCTCCTGAACATACTGGTAATGGAATCACTTTTATTGAAAAAACAGGTTTGTAAGGGAGCACTTGGATTTGAACGAAGGATTACTTGATCTGCAGTCAAGCACTCTACCACTGAGCTATACTCCCATGACATTTACAAATGCAAGTCAGTGATCTTAAGGATTTTGAAGGACTGGCTCTGCCTCAGAGAGCTCTTTTTCTATTCCCAGACCACAGGGGTTTTAAAAATGAGGTTTGATTAAACTTTATATACACATGTAGACACCACAGCTTGCACACCCACTAACATAGCTTCCCCCAGTGACATAGCTACCACCTCTCAGGGAGATGGCTTAACTACACTGACAGGACAGCTCTCTCCCCTCCACTTAGAGCATCTTCATTATTTATAAATAGGTGGGAAATAACCTCCTGAATGGACAGGAACCAATTTATCAAATATTGCTGTGTCTGCATTCAATATGGGGAACTGGTCATATTGGGCTAGGTTAGTAGGAGCATTGCAAGCAGATCGAGGGAAGTGATTATTCCCCTTCATTCAGCACTGGTGAGGCCACATCTGGAGCATTGCATCCAGTTTTCGCGCCCCCCCCCCAATACAGAAACAAATTGGAGAGAGTTTAGGGGAGGGCAACAAAAATTATTAGGGGACAGAGGAGTTACAAGAAGAGGCTGAGGGCAGGGCTGCCCAGAGGGGTGGCAGGTGGGGCAATTTGCCCCAGGCCCTGCAGGGGCCCCCCATGAGAATATAGTATTCTATAGTATTGCAACTTTTTTTTATGTAAGGGGCCCCGAAATTGTTTTGCCCCAGGCCCCCTGAATCCTGTGGACAGCCCTGCCCAGACCAAGGTGCTGTCCCCCCACTCCACCCCCTTCACTCATTCTCCTCCCTCTGAGGCCCCACCTGTGCTCTGCCCTCACTCCCATTTGGCCACTTCCCACCTCTGCTCTTCCTCTTTGGCTGAGGCTGCTGGTCCACCTTTCGCTCACTCCTCTCCTCCCACAAGGCCTCCTCGCACCTCTCCACCCTCTACCCCAAGGTCTGCCTGCTGCCCACACCTCTCTGCCCCCTCCCCATAGACTCACCCTGCCCACTCTTCTCTGCCCCCTCCCCCGAGATTCACCCTGCTCACCACCCACACATCTCTGCCCCTCCCCTGAGACCTGCCCTGCCTAATGCTCATACCTCTCTGCCCCCTCCCCATAGACTCACCCTGCCCACTCCTCTCTGCCCCCTCCCCCGAGATTCACCCTGCCCACCACCCACACATCTCTGCCCCTCCCCTGAGACCTGCCCTGCCTACTGCTCATACCTCTCTGCCCCCTCCCCTGAGACCCACCCTGCCCGTCGCTCACACCTCTCTGCCCCCTCCCCTAAGACTAGCCCTGCCCACCACTTGCACCTTTCTGACCCTCCCCTGAGACCTGCCCTGCCCACTGCTTGTACCTCTCTGACCCCTCCCCTGAGGCTGGCCCTGCCCACCACCCACATCTCTCTGCCTGCTCCCCTGGCCTGACCTGCCCACCGCCCACACCTCTCTGCCCCTCCCCTGAGACCCACCCTGTCCACCTCTTTCTTTGGTCATCTGTTGTTATTCCTTGAAACATCAAGGATGGAATAAAAAGCTGAGTTTACTCCAGGGTGAGGAAAGAAAGGAGCCACCAACCCCCTGGCAAAGCCCTGGGGATATGGCGGGAAGGGGACTGTCTGAATGAGCAAAGCAGGAAATGGACAACAAGCTACAGCAACGTCATTAACCACAAACACACTCTCCTCATGTTCCAGCCAGAAGGGAAAGGAGCAGGAATTCTTGTTGTTCAGCCATGGACACACTTACACAACGGCACAGCAGTGTGTGTGTTGTGGAAGCTGGTCTGAGGAAACAATTGGAATTGATCACTCAGTGAGAACAGAACTAGAGTGCAGTGAGAGCCACATGTCAAGCAAGTAGTTGTGGCTGAGTGGTTAAGGCGATGGGCTAGAAATCCATTGGGGTCTCCCTGTGCAAGTTCAAATCCTGCCAATTATGGAGGAAGTTGTGGTTCTTCAGTTTTGATGGAGCTGAGTCTTGTCTCATTCTTAAGCTATGTCTCCATGAAAGAGTAACATGGCTTTAGTTAAAGTGTTTTAATTGAACAGCTGTTGCATGTCCACCCTATGCCCTGTGTCACCAGAGCACATCCATGCTAGCATCTCTTGGATGGCCACAGAAAGCAGTGCACTGTGGTAGCTATCCCATTGTGCAACTGGCTGCAGGGTGCTTTGGGAAGGGTTTGCAATGCCTCACGGGCTGGTACAGCATCACATGATACAGTTTTCTGTTCCATGGGCATCCTACTAGATTGCCAGCTGCTTTTCAACTGCAATGTGCGTGCTGGGGTAGAGAGCGTGTGTGTGTGGGGAGGAGAGACAGTGTGTGTGTTGCAGAAGAGTGAGTATGTCGGCACACTGTCTCTAAGTTCAGACAGCTGCTGGAAGCAACCAGTCCTGAGGCAGGGGACAGCCCCGACATCAGCCCCCCTTCTCTCACTGGCTCAGCTCAGCACAGCCCAGCACTCTCTGTCACACACACACACATACACGTACACACTGCTGCCTGCTTAGCTCTGTGTCAGGGGTGCTGGAACAGGGAGGTTAGAGGGCCATGGCCCCACCACTCTTTGCTGGCTGTTAGGACAAATGATGGAGGGGGGGAAGGGTGCAGTCTTGGGGAAGAGGCGTTCTGTGGGTGTGGCCTCGAGGGGAGAGGTGCTGTGAGTGGAGGTCCTTAAGGAAGGAGTGTCATGGGGGTGCCACAGTTCGGATAACAGTGCCCCCCCCACTGTAAGGAAGCTTCTGCCACCCCTGCTCTGTGTTCGCAGAGCGGGAGAGAGCAGCATCCATGGCAGTGATTTGCTCCCCAGGATTCCGGCAGGGGGGCTCAGAAGGTGATTTAAAGGGCCCGGGGTCCAACTGCACCAGGGAGCCCTGGGCCCCTTAAATCACCAGCCTGGGGAAGACGGGCCGGGCTGGCACAGTGTACTGGCTCTTGCCAGTACCTCATACTGTAACATACCAGCTTACTTTCACCTCCGGAAGGTCCTCACATGGATCAATAACTGGTTAAAAGATAGGAAACAAAGGGTAGGACTAAATGGTCAGTTTTCAGGATGGAAACAGGTATCTAGGGGTGTCAGTACTGGGACCAGGACTAGTCAACATATTAATAAATGATCTGCTGAACAGTGAGGTGACAAAATTTGCAGATGATCCAAAACTACTGGCTTGCTTCCTAGAACGAACGCTCCTTGAGTGGGGTGATCCACAGGGAATAGCTCAAACCTCCAAAGTGCCTGGCCACGGGCAGGACATTAGCACAGCAAGGGAGGGGTGTGGCAGTGACATTACAAAAGCCCTTTGCAGGACCTCAGACTATTGGTCAAAGGTGGTGCGGAGGTGATGACCTCACAGAGAGATGCTGACATCAGCCAGGCAGGAGAGGGGTGAGGAGCCAGGGAAACCTCAGAGACCCCTGTGGCTTTGCTTCAGCAAATCTCCTTCTCCAGGTCTCTCTTTGAGGACTGAGAGAGTATTCGGGTTCACGTACGTGAGCGCCAGGAGGAATCTCTTTCAAGTTTTCTCCTTCCCTTTGCCTGATTTTACTAGAAAACAGCCATCCCTGTTTAGAAGGTAAGAGCCTCCTCGAGGTTTGAAACCTGTTGAGTCTGATCCATCTGTTGACAGATGAAATCTAGGCATGGAAAATACTAGTTTAAAGACACAGAATTTTATTCCGCACCTGGGATTTTGTCCCTTAGAATCACTGGGGACATTAGGGTTTGTCCTTTTTGTTTCACTTTTTCCTCCATCCATGCCTTCCTCCTTTCTCTTTGTCTCTTGCTTTTGTCCTTTCACCTGTTCCCCTCCCAACACCAAGAGTAAAGTGTGTGTGTGTGTGTGTGTGTTGCGGGGGAGTGCTCTGTAGCTCCCACTCTGGGAGGTCCACCCAAAAATGTGCGGCTGAGATAATGCTCAGGCAGTGATCCCCACCGGTGACCTGGGCCATACTTTGGGCTCTCTGGTGAGAACCCTCAGCCTCCCATCCTGAGTCTCTACCCTGATTGGTTGAGCAGGGGGTTATTGACAAGAAGGAGACTCAGGTCCTTGTTCTTCTCTTTTATGACCAAATAAATAAGTCGTAACCAGTCATATGTTTGAAGAATTTTGCTGCTTCTCTGTATTAATGGTCTCTGAGCAGTTCGTGATTCTCTCTAACATTGCAGTTCTCCTCAGATACTTGCTGAATAATTACTGTGCACTGTTGTTGGACTTGAGCTCATGTGAGAGCACTTTACTCAGGTCATTCCATGTATGAAATTCAAGATCTGATGGTTAGTTTCAAAATCAGGGCTCTTGAGTCCTTTTCCCTACTCTGCCACTGACTGGCTGGGTGACCTAAGACAAGTCAATTCTCCTTTCTCAGCCTTAGCTTCTCCCTCTTTCAAGTAGGGATAATAATGATCCGGTCTTACCTACCTCAACACACACACTGTCTCTCCCCGCACACAAACAGTCTCCCCACTGCAGTTGAAAGGCAGCTGGCAATCTAGTAGGATGCCTGTGGAACAATGGGATAGAGAAACCTGCATCACTGAAAGTACAGCCATGAAGACACCACACACCAGCCTTTCCTAGCTGGCAAAAATCAAACCTCCACAGAAAGACCCCTATGGTGTCATACCCCAGCTCCCTAAGCCCTCAGCCACAACCACTCAACACAGGGGCCTTTCTACACTCTGGTTCTGTTCTCACTGAAGGGGCATTTCCAATTGTTTGCTCAGAGCAGCTCCCCCTGCACACTCACTGCTGTGCAGCTCTGTACATGTGGCTGTTAGGTAATAAAGCAAGTCCTCACTCACCTCTCCAACACCCGAGGTTGCTGCGGAGTTGGAATATGGGCCCACAATTCTGTCAGAGACCAGACACAAATGCGTTGATCAACGGGCACACACTACCCCAAAAGCTTTAGAATAAGTGTGGCCCCTTTATTAGGGGTGGGCATCAATATTTATACACAGAAGTAAACAAAGTGATTAACAAAAGATAATGGTCATGCATAATCAATCAAGATTTTACAGGAAGAGCAAGTTTAACAAGTAAATGCATAGAGATAAAGGCTAATGGCTACTTGAGGAAGGGGGTGTCATGAGTAGTTTGCAGGTCAGTGCTTTGTTCAAAAAAGGTTCAGAAAGGATTATGCAGAGACGGCCAGTCTGGGTGTTTTTTGGCTCCAAAGTTCACCAAAAGTTTAGACCCAACATTCCTCCATTTGTAGCTTTGAGATAACTATTAATCAAAAAGCTACACCCTATTTCAAGATCTCAAGGGCCGCTTGGCAATTTCAGCCTGGGCCAATTCGAAGAGAGTAAGGCTTTTAGCTGAAGTGGGAAAAGAATAAACTGACTTACATGAGTTTATGAGGGAGGGGACACACTGAATACAGCAACACAGTATTATAAGGACTACCATGGCCCCAACAACACCCACCAAGAGGTTTTTAACCCACCCAAATCCGGGCAGCCAATTCCATAAGGCTCCCCACCAATCATAAGGTGGCTGGCCAGAGGAGTAGTTTTTAGCCATTTCCCTTAGGTGTTTGGTACGTTGAAAAGTGTCAGAGTAGGTGTCATTTACAAAAACACAGCATTTTTCATTTATGAGGGCGCAAGTTCCTCCCTGGGCTGCTAACATCATATCTAAAGCCATTCTGTTTTGCAAAGCCAACTGGCGCAGCTGGGACATTTCCCCGGCCTGGTTCTCAAATAGGGTTGCAGTTTCATTGGTCAAAGATTCTAATAGTCCCTGTAGACGGATGATAGCACCCTTCAAGCTAGTGTGACCAGCCCACCGCTGCCAGGACAAACCATCACGGAGATTAATATTTCTGTCAGTTTCACGGATGTTACGAACGTGGGGAAAATGAGGGGGGGTGAGGGAGATCCGAGAAGGCGGTGCTAGCCATGCCAAATAACATGACCCTGCCCAATCAGGGGAGAGGAAATAATAAGCCTTGGGCCCGCACACCCAGTATGTTCCATATAATGCGTTTTGGGTATTCCATTTCTCAAAGTAGGAGGTAACCCACCGCCCGTTGTACCACTGTTCCCCTGGTAACGCAGAGGGGTCGTTGTGTGAACTGCAGAGGCACAATTTGGTAGTGTTGTCCTCAAAGGGCAGTGTAGTACTGCTTGAGCAGTTGTAGAAGGCAATTGTGTATCCTTTAACAATTAGTTGGACACCCTCGAGCTCTGAGCAGGGCTTTTTAAAAACTGACTCTGAAAACCTGCCCCTCCATGAAAAAGTTGAAAAGGTTGGATCGGGGTGAGGGATCCACATATGGGATAAGTGGGATGCGCAAGGCTTGAAGCCAAGATTTTTACTAAAGGCGGTGCCATTAAAATATATGTTGCATTTACTTGTTCCCACAAAAGTTGACCCTTTTTCTTTAACAAAACACAGTGATCCTGTTTGATTGGTTACCCTGAGATATTTGTTAATTGGCACTTCTGTTTTGTCCCATGTAAGATTGGGTTGGACTGGATCTTTTATTCTAGTCGGTGGCATCCAAGTCATATTAGCAGTGGTTAGGGGAATGGGTGTGAAGGGGAGTCCCTGTGCTGCATTTACTGGAAATTGAGTACATACCCAGCAATCACTTCTATTTCCTAAAATACGAGTTTTAACCTCATGGGAATATCTAATAAAAGCATTATCTTCATAAGCAGAAAATAAACTGAAAAAGCATAAAAAACATACAGTTGTCAGAATAAAGGGTCCTCTCATTTTTTTCGAGTTAATTTAAGTCTAATGTCTGAGAGAGGTAAGCTGGTCCACTGGTCGAAGGCAGTGTCCTCAGTGGTGACAAGAGCTGCTGGTCCGTCACTGTGGTCCACTACGGCTGGCTTGACGTGGGAGTGGTGGATCCAAGATTTGCGTCCTTCCAGGAACACTGCAGTCTGGGTTGTCAAAAGAACCTGGTGGGGTCCAGTAAACCTTGGCTGGAGGGTGTCGTCACGAACGAACTTTTTGGCCCAGACGAAGTCCCCTGGTTGGAACGGGTGGATTTGTTCCTCCAGCGGCACGGTCTGGGAAAACTGCGAGGCTTTCCAAAGGGTACGGAGGCGAGCCTGTAGGGAGAGAAACTGACACGCAGTCATATGATCCCCTCCCAATAGTGAAACATCAGCACGTGGTAGCGCCCCGCCTTTGAAAGGGGGGTGTCCATAGAGCAGTTCAAAGGGGGATAATCCCAATGCGCGGGTTGGGCGAGTACGAAGGTGAAACAGGACCAAGGGAAGTACCTGAGGCCACTTTAATCCTGTTTCCTGACAGTATTTAGCCAATGTAAACTTAAGTTCCCTATTCATACGCTCAACTTTCCCGCTAGACTGGGGGTGGTAGGGTGTATGAAAGGAGTGTGGAATGCCCAGTCCTTGTTCTAAATGGCCAAGGACATGACCAGTAAAGTGAGGTCCGCGATCTGAGTCGAGCACAAGAGGGATGCCAAAACGGGGTACAATATGTCTAAGGAGAATCTTCGCCACTGTGGCAGCAGTACAATTAGCAGTAGGAAAAGCTTCGACCCAGGAAGTCAGAGGGCAAACCAAAACAAGGAGGTGCTTTTTTCAAAAGCCTTTGGCATATCTGCAAAATCAATTTGAAGATGTTGAAATGGAGCAGCAGGCGGAGGTCTTCCACCCTTAATTTTGTTAAGAGGTGGAGCAGGTCCATTACGCTGACATGTGCTGCATGCTTTCACTATTGATAGGCAATAGGGTTGAATGCCTGGAGCATACCAAAAGCGAGCGATAGTGTCCACGAGGGCGTGCGTGCCGTAGTGACCCCCTTTATCATGGTGCCAGCGAACTGCCACAGGGTATGTGGAGCGAGGGAGGCAGGCTCGGCCATGTGGCATAAGCCAGGTCCCTTTGACCAGAGTGGCCCCGAGGCTTTCCCATGATTTTAGTTCAGCAGCGGGTACTGGTACGGGGTGCGGTGGAGTAAAGGAGGAGGTTGCAATAGCCAATGTGGGCATGGCTAAAGGTAAGGTGGCAGCCTTCTTGGCGGAGGCGTCAGCCAGGGCATTTCCACGGGTAACGGGGCTGCTATCTTTAGTATGGGCCCGGCAGTGAACTACAGCCAGGACGGAGGGTTTTTGGAGGGCGTCCAAAAGCTTGTGGATGAGGGGGAGGTGCTGAATGGGTTTACCGGCAGCTGTCTGGAAACCTCGAAACTTCCAGAGGTGGATATGACAATGCACAACTCCAAAAGCATATTTGCTATTAGTAAAAATGGTAACGGTCTTACCAGCGGCCAACTGGCAAGCTCGGGCCAGGGCATAGAGTTCAGCGGCTTGGGCTCCCCAGTTGCCTGGCAGTGAGGCGGCCTCTTGAATGTCCCATTCAGAGGTGACAGCATAATCAGTGAAACGCTTGCCATCAACATAGAAGGAGCTTCCGTCCGAGAAGAGGATGCAATCGGGGTTGTCCAGTGGCACGTCAAACAGGTTGTCTCTTATCTGTAAGATGCTGGAAACTACTTCCACACAGTCGTGCTGGTCCTGGGGGACTGGCAGGTCAGGAAGCAAGGTAGCTGGATTAAGGGGTCCACACCTTTCAAAAATTAGGTTAGTGTCTTCTAAGAGTTCGGCCTCTAGCTGTTGCTGACGATGGGCCGAAAAGACTTGGGTTGTGCCCCTACGCAGAAGGGCTGACAAGGCATGAGAGGTCCAAACCGTGGTAAAATGACCCAGGGTTAGGCTCTTTGCCTTTGTGATCAGCAGGGCAGCTGCTGCCAGAGTCCGGGTGCAGGATGGGGTTCCCTGAGCGACAGGGTCGATTTGCTGAGAGTAAAAAGCAAGCGGGAAATGGTGGGGCCCGCTCAGCTGGGTAAGGACACCACTAGCAATTCCGCCTCTCTCGTGGACAAAAAGGTGAAAGGGTTTGCTGTAATTGGGGGGGCGGAGAGACATGGAGGAGGCCACACTGTCCTTGAGTAACTGAAAGGCTTGAATAGTGTCCGGGGACCACTGCAAAGGGTCAGGAGCAAGGTTAGCAGTGAGTCGGTGGAGCGGTTTGCTTAACTCCCCGCAGGACGGCAACCAGGGGCGACAGAAGCCAATTAATCCTAAGAAACCTCGAAGTTGTTTCTTGGTGTTCGGTAGAGGGCAGTTTTGAATAGTCTTTATGCGGGCTGGGTCCATCTGTCTTCCTTCTGGGGTTAACAGGAAGCCCAGATATCGGACCTTCTGTGAGACCCACTGAATCTTTTTAGGGTCTACCTTGTGGCCTCTGGTGTGTAGGTATAATAAAAGTGCCTTACCATCGATGCGGAGGGCAGCTTCTTCGCGATTACCTAATAGGATGTCATCTACGTATAGGACCAATGTGGATCCCTGCGGACTGGTGAAACCTTCCAAGTCGTGGCGGAGGCACTGGCTGAAAATCGTGGGGCTGTCTCTGTAGCCTTGAGGAAGTCGTTGCCAGACATAACTTTGTCCCTCCCAGGTGAAACCAAAGAGATACTGAGAGTCTGGGTGCACAGGAATGGTGAAAAAAGCTGATTTTAAGTCAATAACAGTGAACCACTCAGCATCCCAGGGGATTTGGCTGATGATAGTAGCTGGGTCAGGAACTACTGCATGAAGAGGGACCACATACTGATTAACAACTCGTAGATCCTGTACAAAGCGCCAACGAACAGGGTCTCCGTCCTTTTTAGGAGGCTTTTTGACAGGCAGTATAGGGGTGTTACAGGGAGTGCGCTGAGGGCGGACTAGCTTTTGTGCAATGAATCCCTCAATAATGGGGCGGATGCCCTCCCGGGCTTCCAGCGACAGGGGGTATTGAGGGACTGACGGGGGGGTTAAGGAAGGCTTTACCTGAATCCTTACGGGCTCTGCCGAAAGGAGCAGGCCAACATCAGTGTGAGAAATTCCCCAGAGGGTTGAAGGCAAGTCAGTGAGGTCAGGGGAGAGAGAGGGGGGTGTTTCCCAATTACCCTGAGTAGGGGCCGAATCTCCTAACACTGTCATCAATAATCCTACCCCTTCAGGAGTGCAGGTTAAAGTAGCCTCAAGCTTACAGAGTAAATCCCGGCCCATCAAAGGGATCGGACAAGCTGGGGAAAAAAGAAAACGGTGAGAAAAACATTTATCAGCATAAATAACATTCAAAGGCAAAGTGAGTCCCAGAGACTGTGGGTTGCCCTCCACCCCAGTCGCAGTTTTAACCTCAGAGGATAGCCAGGGAGAGGGGGCATGATTTAAAAGAGAGAAAGTAGCCCCAGTATCAATGAGGAAAGAGACAGGCAGTCCCTGGACTGAAAGGGTTAAATGAGGCTCTTCGCTGGGAGGAGAGAAAGTGAGAAAGGAGCCGGCTAAAGACATTAAGGAAATAAGACCATCACATTGTTTGCCTTCGCCCCCGGGGTACCGTCATTGAGGAGGCTGAGTTTGCTGCGGCTGCTGCTGTTTCCCGTAGTTGATCCAGGCCTGGGGGATGGGCTGAGCTGGTGGTGCAGGGGTGTATTCCTCACTTGTGTAAGCATCTGCGGATGCAGCCAGACCTTCTGGACGTCCCCAGGGGCATTTACGTTTAAAGTGACCAGGCTGTCCGCACTGAAAACAATTTCCTGATGGCTGGGGTCGCCAGGACCCTCTTCCCCGGGCACCCTGGAATCCCCTGCCACGGCCACGGCCTTTGCCTCGAACACCGCCGTGAAAAGCTAAAGCCATCAGCTTATATTCTTCCTTTTTCTCTTTCTTTCTACTACTTTCCCTTTCTTTCTCCCAGGCAAAATCAGCTACTTCCAACACTGAAGTGACTGACTCACCTCCCCAACCAGGGCGAAACTTTAAGAAGTAATCCCTTACAGGGGGCACCGACTGATTCACAAAAAATGAAATAAGAGTAGGGTGGTCTGCTTTTCTCTCAGGATCCATCTGAGTGAACATTCGGGCCCCCTCCAATAGCCTCGACCAGAACTTTCTGGGCGGCTCATCAGATTCCTGCCGAATCTGCATGAACTTAGCCTGATTAGGCGAGCGGCGAGCCATTTCCTTGAGTCTCTCTAACAATCGCTCTCTATCTGTTCGCAGCTGAGTCAGCCTTAGCTGAGTCCAGTCTAGGGGATTCCAGCCAGCGGCCAGATCCCGCCTATCCATCCAAGTAACATTAGCTGCATTGCTATCTCCCCATGTCCTTTCTGCCATCCACAATTTACTACGTTCTTCTCCAGTCAAAACTCTACTTAACAACTGATCCACATCCGTATAAGTAGGATTATAACTTAAAAACAATCTTTCTAGAAGTTCTATGATCTTTCGGGGATTTTCCCCAAAAGACCCTGACAACTGTCCCCACTCTTTCAAATCCCATTCTAGCCATCCTTTATATTCCACAATACTAGCATGTTGCAATCGTCCATCATTGCTCATATAAGGTTGATCGTGCACCTGTAAAGGCATCTCTATAACCATACTTTTATTATTCGCAAGAGATTTGACAGAGACATCCTCTAGGCTATCCTCAGGGGGGGGGCATGCACCCTGCTGTACCTGCTTGGACCTAAGCCTAGTAACTACTCCTCCCGAGGTTGGCCCCTCCAATTCCTCCTCATCCTTCTGCACAAATTCCAATCTGGGATCCTGCAGATTCCCCTCTGCTACAAGGAGAGAGTTCCCCTGCGGAGGAATAGGGGCAGGTGCAGAGGGGACCAGCTGACGAGTCAAAACACGCCGTGGTCTACACCCTTCATCGAAATAACCTGGAGGGGGTTCACTCTCGGGAGAGTACCTGACTGCCATAATTTTTAAAGATTTCCACAGCTCTGCTGCTGTGTCCCAACAAAACCAGTAACATAACTGTCCCGGATGGTCTTTTTCGATCTGGCTCTTTACTCCTCTTAAGGCAGCCTGCTCGAAAGAGCCATACGAAGGCCACCTCATCTCCGAGTCGGCCAATACCGCGGTATACCCAGTCCAATTCCTTACACATAGTGTGTACAACTTCTTCCTAGACATTCCTGTCTGTACTGGGAGTTTCCCTTCATTCCATAACTTATTTACAATCCCCAACGGACTCTCAAGAGGCACGCTAGTCCCTTGACCCATGGTGTCTGACAGGAGCCCTCCAACTGGCGTTTACCCTGCTGTCCAATACACGACCCCTCAATATTGAATTGGCTAGGAGAAATCTCCTGTGGCGCCTTGCCAATTCATATATGAGTGGTCTGACCACTGGACAGAGGTACCGCACCAGAAGGAATCCCGGACGAGCCCCCAAATTGTTAGGTAATAAAGCAAGTCCTCACTCACCTCTCCAACACCCGAGGTTGCTGCGGAGTTGGAATATGGGCCCACAATTCTGTCAGAGACCAGACACAAATGCGTTGATCAACGGGCACACACTACCCCAAAAGCTTTAGAATAAGTGTGGCCCCTTTATTAGGGGTGGGCATCAATATTTATACACAGAAGTAAACAAAGTGATTAACAAAAGATAATGGTCATGCATAATCAATCAAGATTTTACAGGAAGAGCAAGTTTAACAAGTAAATGCATAGAGATAAAGGCTAATGGCTACTTGAGGAAGGGGGTGTCATGAGTAGTTTGCAGGTCAGTGCTTTGTTCAAAAAAGGTTCAGAAAGGATTATGCAGAGACGGCCAGTCTGGGTGTTTTTTGGCTCCAAAGTTCACCAAAAGTTTAGACCCAACATGGCCATGGCTGAACAACAAGAATTCCTGCCCATTTCCCTACTGGCTGGATCATGGTTGGAGTGTGTTTGTGGTTAATGATGTCACTGTAGATTGTTCTTTTCCTGCCTTGGGAATTCAGACAGTCCCTTTCCCAACATATCTCCAGCACATCAGACCCTGGCTGGGTCTCCTGCGCAGTGGAAAACATCCCTTGTTTGGTGCTGCCAAGGGGAACGTGCAGAGCTGAGATGTCCCTCGGCTTGGATCAAAGGGGGATGTTAGATGGAATTTATCACACAACGCTCCCTGCTCCCCAGAGCCCCATGGGGAGAATCTAGAGAAGGGGGAGTCATTCCTCCCCTGCACTCCCAGAAGAGCTGCTAGGACTCCTTCCTGCCAGGTACTCACCCCTGCATTCCTCCTCAGCTCCTGGGATCTTTCTGCTCCAAAGGCTCCAGAGGCCTGGGGTAGGGAGGGCGTCACTGCACAGTCTGAAACACAAGGGAGGTTTCTGGAACAGAAGGAAGGAGCAGAAAATGGAGAGGAAAGAAACAGAGAGAAAACGCCTCATCTCTCTCCCCTCCCCCTCCCAGCAAGAAATGTTATCAAGGATCAGCGTTAGGGGAAATGGTGCCCTGGGCAAAACTTGTACTTTAGCACTTCCCCATTGCCCCTGGACGATCCCCCTCCCCCTTTCCCCACAGCTCCTGCACTCCCAACCCTTGCACCTCCTTCACCCCTATCTCCTGCCCCCTCCTGTGCCCTAACCCCTACACTGTGTCCCCTTTGCCCTTAAGTCCCACACTCCCTTCCTGTGCTACCAGCCACTGCCCCTCTGCTGCACCCCCTTCACCCCTAACCTCTGCACCCCCTCCTGCACCCACGTGGGGACAGTGACCTGTGTGCATGGAGCAGCTCGCGTTGCTGCCCGCTCCTCCCTGGAAGGCTGCTCCTCCGGGCACCCCTAGGAGCTCTAGGGGTGGGGTGCGGGGGCAAGAAGCAACATCACCTGAGTTCCCTGCATCCGGGTCACTTTCCTCAGCCAGGCTGCATAAGGGGAGGGCAGAGAGCAGCAGCTTCTGATGCTCCCCTCACAGCACAGCCCAGGTGGGGAAAGTGACCAGGATGCATGGAGCACATAGTGTTGCTCCTCTCTCCCCCCAAACCTCTATGGGGCCAGGGCCGGCCTTAGGATTTATGTTGCCCTAGGCGAGATTATTAAACTGGTGCCCCTGTGCCTGATCTGCTCTTAGCAACACAAACATAAGCTTATAGTATTGGAAAACTTGCCACATTCACATTATTAAAACCAGTTTAACTTAATTAAGCACACTGTAGTGCTGATGGACTAGCACTAAAGAAGCAGCACTATAGAAAAAATTCTGATATGACAGAATGATGCAAATAATATATATTTTTTTAATTTATCAAAATTTTTTTGGAAATTTATATTAAGAGGTATTGAAACAAAGATTTGTTTTTAATTAAAAGCAATCTTTCTGGCTTTTTTGGCTGCAAAATCAGTAATAATGTCATCGTATGACAAAGACAAAGTCGTGTCTTGTTCGATCGCAAGAATAGCAAGACCAGTCAAGCGTTCCTGACTCATTGTAGAGCGGAGATAGTTTTTAATGAGCTTTAGTTTTGAGAAACTCCGTTCTCCTGATGCTTCTGTTACAGGAATTGTCAGTAGAATACGAGTGGCAATGTACACATTGGGATATATGTCAACAAGTTTGCGGGTATGAATAAACTGTACAATGTCCATCACCAATTTTGCATGTGGCAACACTGATGACAGTGTACTCAATTCTTCGTACAGTTCAAGTCCATTTAAATCAAAACTATCACCGTGCTTCAGGAGGCTCTCTAGATTCTTGCACTTTGTCATTAGTTGCTCTTGTTTTCCTATTTTGTTGAATTTAGTTACGTCATACAAAAATCCAAACTGTTCATGGTGTACTTGCAAGGTATTAAACCTTTCATCAACAGCAGATACTGCTTTATCCATCACAACATTAAAAAATTCAACCTCAAATTTCTTTTCTGGATCGTCTATGGGCATGATCTGCTGTACAGATTCTTCACAAAGAAGTGTCCCTGGCCTTTTTAACGCATATTAACTATGTATTTACTTTATGAACGTTGGAGAAAACATTGTGAAAACGTAAAACGTTGGCTGCCCAACTTCTGGGCTGGCAAAAGTTATACTGACTCACAAGGGAAAAAAAAAGCAGGAGAATCTTAGTACAACATATGGTCACTCTATACCAGGGGTCGGCAACCTTTCAGAAGTGGTGTGCCAAGTTCACTGTAATTTAAGGTTTCTTGTGCCAGTGATACATTTTAATGTTTGTAGAAGGTTTCTCTCTATGTCTATATTATATAAATAAACTATTGTTATTATCTGAGGTCTTGGCCACCGGTCCTGCTCAGGCCACTGCCAGCTGAGTAAATGAAACCCCAAACCGGCAGCGGGCTGGTGGCTGGAACCCTAGACAAGGATCCCAGGCCCTGCTCAGCCCGCTGCTGGTCTGGGGTTCTGACCACCAACTCCTGCCAGCCAGGATCCTGGCCGCCAACCCCCCCTCAGCCGGCTACCAGCCTGGGATTCTGCTCACCCAGGCTGGCAGGAGGCAGAGTGGGGCTGGCGGCTGAGCTCCTGACTGGCAAGGGGCCGGCAGCCGGAACCCCGGAGTAGCAGTAGGCTGAGTGCTGCTGGCACCCCAGACTGGCAGCAGACTGAGCCACTCAACCCCCCATCGGCCCTGCTCAGCCCGCCACCAGCCCACTCAGCCCGCCACCAGCCCGCTCAGCCCACTGCCGGCTGAGTGAATGGAACCCCAGGCTGACAGCAGGTTGAGTGGTTCAGCTGGCCTGCTCAGCCCACTGCCAGCCTGGGGTTCCTTGGGGGTCCCCAGGCCAGCAGTAGGTGCTGAGTGGGGCCGATGGCTGGTATCCCAGCTGGCAATAGGGCAGCAGCCAGAACCCCAGAGCAGTGATGGGCTGAGCCGCTCAGCCTGCTGCTGCATACCATCAAAAATCAGCTCACCTGCCACCTTTGACACGTGTGCCGTAGGTTGCCGACCCCTGCTTTATACACTAGTAAGGAGATGAGCATATTACAGTTGTTGGAGGGCTCTTAACAGGATTAACAGGCTATAGGAAAGTCAGTCAACATTTTTTGTTTCTCTGATGAAAACTGGCCCACTCCCTGCCTCAAACCAAACCTGTCACTAATAATTGTCAACAACTTAATTTTCTGTTTTTGGCTAAGATATTGATTTTTTTTTTAAAAAATATTGAAATTGGATTCAGGATTGTTAGCAAGAATTTTTGGCAAACAAAGTTGTTAAATGACAATCTAAATGGCAACACAGTACTGCTTTCATGCTTGGCTCACCCCCCAGCCCGCTGGTCCAACAGCTGCAGTAGAGGAGGAGATAGGTGGAAAACTGCAGGACCCCAGAATCCACCTCTTGGGGTGCAGAGCGGCAACAGCAGCAGCAAACCCTCAGGTCCAATCACACGCCAATGGGCACCACCACCAGCCTTATGGACCATGGTGAAGTTAGCACAGCATCTGATCTCAGGGACAGGGCACCCATGGAGCCACAGCAGCTCATCCTGCCCTATGCAGCTCCCCCCGTGTTGCCGGCAGATAACTGCCTGAGGCCAAGCAACAGCGGGGGGGTCCGTCGCCTGGTGTGCCGCGCCAATAAACACACCAGGGTGGAGAAGCAAACCAAGTTTATTTGAGATCTCAAAGCGGTGCAGGGAGATTGACTCAGATCAAGCACACCTAAAACAAGCAGTCTGTTCCTTTATATCCATGAGAACTTTTCTCACTGACTAGCAATCCCCCGTTTCCCCTCCCTCCTCTTCCTTCCTCCCCCTGTAGCAATTACGTAAGCGCAGGTGCATTAAGTAATCTTGGCCGCGGCAGCTCGTTAGTAAGTTTTCCTTCTGCAAGTTATCTTGTCTTTCTGCTAAAGGTGCACAGGCCTCATTATTTCTGCTTTAGACCAGTTAGAACTGTTGCAACTGATAACGGCTGTTACACCTGGCCTTTTAGGTCGATTAAAGTTCAAACATGGAGGGACTCTTGTCTGCTGAGGCCTAAAACCAGGAAGGCTCCATACTCTTGTGGCCTTCCACCCTCCCGAGTTACGTAGGGTTATGCTTAGTGACACCAACAACTCCCTCCTTTGAGAATACTCAACAAACTTTTGGCTGAGTGTTCTCACATTTAAAGGATAACATGTGATTAAGCTTTAGGGAGCTGGAGTGCTTTACAGCAAGCAAGCAAGAGAAGAGTAACAATACACAACACCACACCAGTGAGCAGGAGGTGAACAATACCTTCCCCTAGTTCTCCCAGGTTGAGTAACCAGCCCCAGAGGGAATCAGAAAGAGTAGGTTTCCTTTCCTGCGCCTTCCATTGTTCAAAAGCCTGTTTGGCTGAGAGGATATGCTTGTTAATATCCTGTGCGCTTTTTGGGACATAAGTACAGCATTCATCCCCTATAAGGGTGCACACCCAGCCCTGGGAAGCCACACTTCCACCCAGGAAGTCTCCAAGTATGTCTCCATGGTCACAGATCAGATGGTATTCCTGATGCGTCTGTAAGGGCAGTGGGCCAAGTCTGGTACTCAAGATCACTCCGAATGGCCATCAGCTGGTCATTTAGGAAATCGCGAATTCCTAAACATACTAGATCCCACTGCAATGCCTTCCCAGCCTCAGTGATATTCAATACCATCTTTCCTTGGTGTAGTACTATAATACACCTGTTATTTAACTATTCTTTTTTCTGTTTAAGTGTCAAACAGATGAATGAGTCTCTGGGTAAACCCTCTAAGAATAGTCCTTTAAATTATATGTTAAGTAACTGGCCTTTGCCCAATGGGCCATGTGTTTTTGTCCAGGTGGCAAGCCTCATGAAGGAGGACTCGGGTAGTCTTGTGAGTAACAATGTTTAAGGGAAGAGACCAGGAGGGGTGGGGGCTAGATGAGAAGCCCACCCTCCTAGCTAAACTGGTAGTGGAACAAGTTGGTGCCCATGGAAGGGACGGTTCAGCAAGAAAAGCAGGATCGGGCCCAGGCAGGCAGGCAACACAGAGAGAGAGAGAGAGAGATTGGAAAGCAGCCAACAGACACTTCTTACTCACCACAGCTAAGGGCGCTGGGTTCCTCCGGTGGGGGTGTGGAGCAGCCATTCATTTTCCTCTCCTTTTTGTGTGCAACTGCTGACAAAAACATCCCAGACAGAGAAGCAACAGGCCAAAATGCTGTCCTGCAGCTGCCAAAGTAGCTCAGTTGGGAGACTGTTAGAATGAAGGTCTAAAGATCCCTGGTTCAATCCCAGGCTTTGGTAGGCCCTTTCATTCCTCCTTGTGTAGGTCTGGGAGCACAGCAGTGCTTGCACCCAAGATAAGTTACTGATCTTGGGCTCTGCAGTAGGAAAACATAGAAGGGGCTTCTGCCCCTAGTTGGCCCACCTGACCTTTAATGATGAGAACTGTCTTTCCCAATATGGTAGGAAGAAAGTGAGGCAGGGCAGCCCTCAGGAATGGTGCCAGAGGGCTGCTGGGCAGGGATTGGGGATGGAAGCTCCTCTGTGCAGCTGAGCAAGGGCAGTACCAGGAAGGGGCATCTGTAAAAGTGACCCCACACACCTCTCCTCCTCTGGGCACCTAGAGCAGAGGCAGCTGGTGCTGACAGCTCCAAGGGGAGGCTTAAAAGCCACAGAGCAACTGAGGTCAGGGCTAGAGGAGGGCAGGACCATGCCTAGGTGTGGCCTTCAGACAGGCACAAAAACACCCAGCCAGGCTGCTCCCTGCCATGCCAAACACCCACTGAAGGTCACCAGCATGCAGGGCAGCTGCTGATGCTCTATGGCCAAGATCACAAGATGGTAGGAAGGCAGGGCCAGACTCCATGGTGGGGCCTCTGACTGGTCCCACTCACAGTGCTCACTTTTGCAGTGGGGTAGGAGATTTTTCCCCAAGAGGCTTTTTCCCAGCTGGTGAGAAGCAGAGAAACACCCAGGCTCCCAAGGTGCTATGTAGCAACCCCCTCAAGCACAGAGACTGGCGCACATTTGGAAGAGGGAAACTGCTCTACACACTAGCCCGGACAGCCGCCCATTTTCTTTGGCAAGTCAGGAATGGCAAAGGCTAGACTGGAAGCTCCTGGGACTTCTGCCCCAGTCTTTGTGAAACCCATCCCCCAACTCCTTCCCAGGGCTCCAGCTGAAGTCAGAGCATTGGCCTGAGCAGCCAAGAAGAGGTTCCAGCCCTGAAGGGAGCAGGCTCTTCATAATGGCCCCTGCTCCCCTGCTCCGTCCCAGTCCCGCCCTCCTGCCCCTGCATTCACTGCATGGTAAGCAGAGTGACCTAGCCCCAGCCTGGTTCACTCCCCTGGTTCCCAGCCATGCCGCCAGCGAGTGCTGTGGGGTGGTTCCCCCCTCCCGCCAAACTTGGGAGCCAGGGGAGTTGTATGGCCCTGGGTCTCTCATCCCTCCATCCCCTCCCCTGCCCCCAATATCCCTCTTGGGCTCTTTGGGGCTGGGTCTCTCTCCCTGCCCCTGTGCTCCCCCCTGCACAGCATGTCCTGGGAGTGACTCAGTTTACTTGGACCAACGTTTCACCACCCACATGTGTCTGTTCTGTTCCCCACCTCCCTCCACCCCATCACATTTCCCCTGCACCCCAGGCTGGGTCTCTGCCAACCCCCTCTCCTCTCCTCCTGACCCCAATATCCCCTGCCCTATGGGTCTATGGGCCTGGGTATCTCCCTACCCCCATCTCCTCCCCCAATATCTCCCTGCCCCAGGCTGTGACGTGCTGTGACGTGTGCTGGAGCTGTGACATGTGCTGGGGCCAGAGCCGGCACCACGGTTTTTGCCACTCCAAGTGGAGGGAAAATGAAAAAAAAGCCCCGATCACAATTGGCAGCAGTTCCACTGCGCCGCCTTCTTCTGTGGCGGCAATTTGGTGGCAGGTCCTTCCCTCCGAGAGGGACTGAGGGACCTGTCGCCGAATTGCTGCCGAAGAGCCCGACGTGCCGCCCCTTCCCCTTGGCTGCCCCAAGCACCTGCTTGCTGAGCTGGTGCCTGGAGCCGGCCCTGGCTGGGGCTGTGACGTGCGCTGGGGCTGTGACGTGCTGTGACCTGCTCACTCCCCAAGGGCAACTCACTCACTTGAAACCAGCAGGACAGAAGGTGTCACGTGTCTGTGGGCGGGGTTATGCAGATGAGCAGTGTCTGGCGGCAGTAGGGAGAGCAGCGAGATGAACCGAAGGAGCCGGGCAGAGAGAATTCTCTGTGTGTGGACAGAATCCGGTGTGGGGAGTTTGTGTGGGGAGTGCCTGCATCGGAGTCACTTCAGGGCAGTGATTGCCACTGAGCTACGTAGTGACAAAAGGTGTGTGAATGGGGTGTGGTGCCTGGCTGGGAGCAGCTTGTGGTGATAAGAAAAGGGGTGGGAGCAAGAGGTCCTGTCTTAGCAGGGGGCGTATACCCTCAGAGGGTGTTTTGTGGGTGCAAGTAGGTTTTGGGGTTTCTTGCAATGACCAGGGTTGTCTGGTGGGTGCAGCTAGAGCCCTCCTAACCCCACTAGTTTTTTGTGTTGGGGGGGGCAGATTCTGTGATGTCAAAGTCCCTGGGGGAGGAGTTTGAATCATAACTCCAAAGTGAGAGAACAACTCCCCCCACTCCTGCTCAGTCTCCACCAGGGGGTTGGGCTGGGATCTCTAGGGAGGGAAGCACAGGGAAAAACAGTCTCCCCTATGGAACCCAGGAGTCCTGGTTCCCAGTCCCACTGCTCTAGACCCCTTCCACTTCCAGAGCCAAGGATAGAACCCAGGGGTCCTGGTGCCCAGCCCCCTCCCTGCTCTGACCACTAAACCCCACTGCCCTCCAGGGTGGTGCAGGGGTCACTGCGTCTGTGTCCCAGCTCTGCAAAGGGTCTTGACTGATTTTCCCAAAGTGCTTCCTTCTGAATCTAGCCGACGAAATGGGAATTCACACACGAAAGCTCATGCTCCAATACGTCTATTGGTCTATAAGGTGCCACAGGACTCTTTGCTGCTTTTACAGATCCAGCATGTCTGCCCCCCCTGCCTTGTCACTGCCCACTCCCGTGTGGGGGCACCAGCACTGTGCTGGGTTCTGATGGAAAATTGTCCAAGCTGGCCAAGGGGAGACGTGTGTGTCCCTGCTGCCCTCTGCTGAGCCCTGCTCTGTGTGTGTGTGCGTCTGTGACACTGTATCAGTGTGTTGCTGGGCTAACCAGTAGGAAATGGCTTTGCAGGATTTTTGTATTCTGCAGCAAGTGACTGACACACACAAAGGGACTCACACAATCCCAAGAAAACTCACACACAACACACCCAGAGGGACATGTTAGTCCAACCCCCAAAGAGAGAAACATTCACACCCCCAGCCACACTCACAATAACGCCCACACACACACCATAACATTCACAGTTGTGCTCAGAGACACAACTGCACGCAATTCACTCCCACTGCTCCAAATACATGGACCTCCTGCCCCACACAGCATGTGCCAAGGCCTGTTGAACTCACTGCCACTGGACAGCTACCAGTGAGAATGACCCCCTCGTGCTGGATCATCTGCTTGGCCCCCCACTCCCTCTCGGGGCACGCTGTGCGGCATGGCCGGGCATTGTGCAATAGCAGCCTGGGGCCGGGTCACTCCACTTCCTGCAGGAAGTAGCCAGCCCCCTGTCCCCCACAGAGGCCTGGGACCAGCCCCCCTCTGCTTCCCCCCATGCAGGCCTGGGGCCTCAGCCTGCTCTGCTCCCCTGGCTCCCAATTTTGGGGGGATGGGGGAACCGCCCCCCAGCACTCGCCGGCAGCATGGCTGGGAGCCAGAGGAGTGGACCATGCAGTGAGTGCAGGGGCAGGGGGGGCAGGGCTGGGGTGGAGCAGGGACCATGGCAAAGAGCCAGGCAGCCCCCCCTGCGGCAGCTCCCCACCCCAGCTCACCTCCGCTCTGCCTTCTCCCCTGAGCATGCTGGCGCCGCTCCACTTCTCCTGCCTCCCAGACTTGCTGTGCTAATCAGCTGTTTAGTGCGGCACGCCTGGGAGGGGAGGAGAATTAGAGCGGGGGCAGCGTGCTCAAGGGGGAAGATGGAGCAGAGGTGAGCTGGGACAGGGAGCAGTTCCCCTGCATGCCCCCACCCCCGTTACTTGCTGCGGGCAGCCCTTTCCCTGCATCCCCCAGCCCCCTGCCCCAGCTCACCTCCACTCCTACGCTGCCTCTTCCCCCAAGACCCCTCCTCTTGCTCACTGCTCTCGGCCCCCTCCCCACCCTCACTCACCCTTACGGTCATTACAAAGCAGCAAGGCAGAGACCTCCCATTTTTAAAAGTCCTGGGGTGTTGTTCGCCCCTGTTCAGGCACCCCTGGGGCCCTGCACTTCACACAGCTCTCCCTGATTTCAGCTGTTAGTGAGGGAGCCTCACTGCTAGCGCAGACTCGGCAGTTTCTTGTATGAGAGACACTGTCCCAAAGCAGGACTAATGCTTAGACCTGGTGATCAGTGATTTCAGATCTGTTGGTCTGCAGCAAGACTCTACAGTGAGTCTCAGGGGGTTCCGGGAACGCGAGAGCAAACCGGGAAACGAGACCAGCTTCGCCGCGGTTTGCTCTCGCGTTCCCCGAACCACCCTGCAAACCGCAGGGAAGGAGACCTGCTTGCTCGGGGTTCCGGGAACGAGAGAGCAAACCGGGAAAGGAGACCAGCTTCACCGCGGTTTGCTCTCGCGTTCCCGGAGCCACCCTGCAAACCGCAGGGAAGGAGACCTGCTTGCTCGGGGTTCCGGGAACGAGAGAGCAAACCTGGGAAGGAGACCAGCTTCGCCGCGGTTTGCTCTCGCGTTCCCCGAACCACCCTGCAAACCGCAGGGAAGGAGACCTGCTTGCTCGGGGTTCCGGGAACGCGAGAGCAAGCCGGGGAAGGAGACCAGCTTGATTACCAGAGGCTTCCTCCTTCCACGGAGGTCAAGAAAAGCGCTGGTAAGTGTCTACATTGGATTACCAGCGCTGGATCACCAGCGCTGGATCCTCTACACCCAAGACAAAACGGCAGTCAGCTCTGTTATTACACAGGAACAAACAAAAAGGTCAAATGGTGCCTAGAAGCCTTAAGAAGAATCCACCCCACCAAGTACAACGCTTGTCGCTACCTGCTCTCAACCTCACTGAGAATGTTTTGGGGTCACTTCTTGCCTTTATCAACCTAGGGAGAATAGCAGTTAACAGGTGCTCCAGTGGCACAATTGGTTAGCTCACAGTACTTATAGAGCAGTGCTGAGAGGAGCTATGCTGAGGTTGTAAGTTCAAGCCTCACCTGGAGCATTGCTTTTCATTAGCCAAATGGATTCACCCCCTCATTTGGCCCTATGGAAAGCAGAATTCTAGCCCTGGGGACATTGAAGCAGGGTAAGAATCAAAAATGTCCCTTGTCACGGAGTCCCTGGGCGATGCTCTGGAACTCCTCCCCACCAAGCCAGGCAGGACTTTGGGGAGCCTCCTCTCCCTTGGAGCAGACTTGTTCAGGGCAAGAAGCTCACATGGCTTCACCTCCTGGGTCTCTCCTTGGAGCATTCAGCATCCTCTGCCCCTCTGTGCGCTTCCCACAGCGAGTCCACCCCAGCGGGGTCCTGGGGAAGCCACAGGGTCCTGCACCCCCACTTTGCAGTCAGACGTGACTCTCAGCCAGCCAGTAACACAGAGGTTTATTCAATGACAGGAACAGGGTCTAAAACAGAGCTTGTAGGTACAGAGAACCGGACCCCTCGGCCGGGTCCATTCTGGGGGTCAGTGAGCCAGACCCCCGTCTGCCCTCAGCCAGCTCCAGACTAACAACCCCTCCCAGCCCCTCCTCTCTGCTCAGCTCCTTTCCTGGGCCAGGAGGTCACCTGATCCCTTTGTCTCCAACACCTTCAGCTGGCACCTTTGCAGAGGAGGGGCCCAGGCCATCAGTTGCTAAGAGACAGAGTGTCAGGCATTTAGGTGCACTGGCCCTTTGCTCTGCCAGATACTTAAGAACTGCCATGGGGACACTGAGGCACCAACACAGTATTCAGAGAAAACATTAAGAACTTTCCCAGTTCGTCACACCCCTTCACTTATTACCTCCTCTCCAGAGAATCTACAATCCTTTCTCCCCCACCAGCCCCTGTGCCAGGATCCCTCAAGCAGAGCCTGGAGTCCTGCCCATCCTTGACCCCTGAGCCTGAAGGGAGAGGAGCAAAGAGCCATTGTTAGAGGGCTTTCCCTTCCCCTGCCCACTTCCCTGGCTCTTGTCACACAGACAGCAAGTAGCAAAAGACCAGAAGCCCGAAGCGCAGACAAAGGGATGTTTACTGGGGTTAGTTTCGAAGCAAGCAGATTCCAAAGCCCTTCACACCAGTCAGGCGGATCTCTATACACCGACAGAGTCTGTTCCCCAGTGTTCCCTTCCCAGCTCTGACACCACAGAGCGTTTACCCCACATCCCTACAGACAATTCTTTCCTGGGTGCTGGCTGGTGAGTCTTGCCCACATGCTCAGGGTTTAGTTGATCACCATATTTGGTGTCAGGAAGAAATTTTCCTCCAGGGCAGATTAGCAGAGACCCTGGGGGGTTTTCACCTTTCTCTGCAGCGTAGGGCACGGGTCACTTGCTGGAGGATTCTCTGCACCTTGAAGTCTTTAAACAATGAGTTGAGGACTTCAATAGCTCAGACATAGGTCAGGGGTTTGTTACAGGAGTTTGTGGGTGAGAGTCTGTGGCCTGCGTTGTGCAGGAGGTCGGACTAGATGATCATAATGGTCACTTCGGACCTTAAAGTCTATGAGCTCTTACACTGCAGTGTGTTTACCCCACATCCCCCTTCCCAGCTCCGACACTGCAGAGCCTTGCCTGTGTCCCTGTTCCCCGTTCCCTATTCCCATCCCCCCGATAGCAAGCATGATGCCAATTTCCCCGCCCACTGCCTGTTTGACCCCAGTTTATATAGTAATAGTCTCAGCGAGACCTTAACCAATCATTTTACTGAACTGTACTTAACCAATTCTAACCTATTGTAACAGTATTCTCTAACCAATTACATCCCACTCCCCTAATTAACTTACACCCAGCAAAATTAATTCTTCTGCAGACAGAAAAAATTAGAGGACCAGACAGATTGACAATAGAAAAGCGGGGGCCATAAAGATAAACCCTACAGAAATGATGGTTTCACAACCACAACCATTGAGAATGGATTTCTTGCCAGATCGGATGCTCCCTTAAGATCTGTTTCTTTATCTGGTGGTGATGGGCACTACTGGGACAGGATCGTCTTCCTAACAGCCCAACCCCACCTTAGTTCAGTGTGACGGGTTTGGGAGGTGAGGATGTGACCATTCACTTCCCAGCGTATGGATGCCCCTGCTGCTTAGCCAAAGGCCTTAGCCTACTGTCAAGGTTTTTTCCTCACTCTGAACTTTAGGTTACAGATGTGGGGGACCTGCATGGACCCTTCTAAGCTTAATTACTAGCTTAGATCTGGTAACACTGCCACCATCCAGAAGTTAGTGTCTGGAACACTTTCTGTCCCCCCCAAAACGTTCCCCTCCCTGGGCAGCCTTGAGAGGCTTCACCAGTTCCTTGGTGAACACAGATCCAAACCCCTTGGAACTTAAAACAAGGAGAAATTAACTATCCCCACTTCTTTCCCCGCACCAATCCCTGGTGAGTCCAGACCCAATCCCCTTGGATCTTAAAACAAGGAAAAATCAATCAGGTTCTTAAAAGAAAAAACGTTTAATTAAAGAAAGAAAGATAAAAATCATCTCTGTAAAATCAGGATGGAAAATACTTTACAGGGTACTCAGATTTATATAGCCCAGAGGAAACCCCTCTAGCCTTAGGTTCAAAGTTACAGCAAGCAGAGGTAAAATCCTCTCAGCAAACAAGGATCATTTACAAGTTGAGAAAACAAAAATAAGACTAACGCCTTGCCTGGCTAATTACTTACAAGTTTGAAACATGAGGGACTGATTCAGAAAGATTTTGAGAGCCTCGATGGACGTCTGGTCCCTCTTAGTCCCAATAGTGAACAACCCCCAAAACAAAGAGCACAAACAAAGAGTTCCCTCCACCAAGATTTGATAGTATCTTGTCCCCCTATTTGTCCTCTGGTCAGGTGTCAGCCAGATTCACTGAGCTTCTTAACCCTTTACAGGTAAAAGAGACATTAACCCTTAACTATCTGTTTATGACACCTACGAACAAGGGCTCAGACTCTCCAAGGGAGAGAAGGCCCAGACACAGGCAGACTGGGATTTTGGTTCTTTGTTTTATATCCCTGTCACTAGCTAAGTGACAAAAATACACCTAAGTTCTTAAAGTCTAGGCCTGTACAAGCAGCCTGAATATCTCTATTCTAACAGCCATCGGTCCCTATGGAAAAATGATCTATTCAGGGTTGCCCCTAGACATTTTGGTGCCCTACACAGCACCCCGTCCCCCAGCCCGAGCTGGTAGAGCGGAGCAGGCTGGGGCCAGGTCATTCCATTTCCCACCACCCGGTAATTGCAGGGCAGGCCAGACCCCACACTCACGGGGCGGTGGGAGGTGGAGTGATCCGGCCCCAGCCTGCTGCACTCTGCTCCCAGCCTTGGAACTTGGGCGGTGGGGGGAAAGGCCCCCCAGCACTCACCAGCGCCGCAGCTGGGAGCTGGTGGAGCAGAGCAGGCTGGGGCCAGGTCGTTTCACTTCCCGCCGCCCGGTGAGTGCAGGATGAGACTGATCCCTCCTGCAGTCCACTGGGACGTAGCTCAGGGGAAGGGGTGGAGTGGGGGGGTGGGAATGGAGTGGAGCAGGGGTGGGAGGAGGCATCATGGGAGCAGAGTAGGGGTGGGGGCTTTGTGGAAGAGGCAGAGCAGAGGCAGCTTTCCTGGCCGGCTCAGCCAGCCGGGGGATCGGGCTGGCCGCTGGAGCAGTACGCAGCTGTGTAGGGCACCAGGAAAAATGGGGCAACTTGGTGTCTCCACATCCCTTCACCAGGCAGTGTCCCTGTAGTGTGTGCTGTCCTCATAGGTCCTTTCTCAGTCTTTCTCACCCTCTTGTCTTGAGTCTCCTGTGTCCCTGCTTTCAAGCACAGACTAACTGGCTGTTCAGGAGAGGGGAGGACCATGCCTATGTGTGGCCAGCAGACAGTGACAAAGACCCCTAGCCAGCCTGCTCCCTGCCATGCCAAACACCCACTGAAGGCCACCCACAGACCAGCATGCAGGGCAGCTGCTGATGCTCTGTGGCCAACATCAGAAGAAGGTAGGAAAGCAGGGCCAGCCCCCCGGTGGGGCCTCTGTCTGTTCCCACTCACAGTGCTCACTTTTGCAATGGGGCAGGAGATTTTACCCCAAGAGGCTTTTCCCCAGCTGGCGAGAAGCAGAGAAACACCCAGGCTCCCAAGGTGCTATTTACCAAGCCCCCTCAAGTACAGGGACAGGCGCACATTTGGAAGAGGGAAACTGCTCTACACGCCAGCCTGGGGAGCTGCCCAGTTTCGTTGGCAAGTCAGGAATGGCAAAGACTAGACTGGAAGCACCTGGGGCTCATGCCCCAGCCTTTGTGATGTCCAACCCCCAACTCCTTCCTAGGGCTCTAGCTGAAGCCAGAGCATTGGCCTGAGCGGCCAAGAAGAGGTTCCAGCTCTGAACGAAGCAGGACTTCCAGCACAATGGTAAAACTGCACAAGCACAACCACAAAGGGACTAGAACTCTCAATCACCTGATCCAAAGTCAAATGCCTTATCCATTAGGCCACCTGGTCACACAAGAAAAGCCTCTCCAAGTACTTCTTTAGAGAAGATGGACACTGTTTCTCAGACTCAGGTCATCTACTGACAGGGGCCGAGACTCTCTGGGCACAAGAAGTCGAGTTTCCAGCGAGATGTGAGACTTAATTCTATGGAACCATGTTCAGGATTTTGGCAGGGAGGCTCAGGCATGGGGGATTGAGGTGCAGCGGATGAACTGGCTGTCTAGGTGCAGAGATTTAGTCACACTGAGGCACAGGAGGGAGGAGAAGGAGGAATCCTGCTGATGGTCAGTGGCTGTGCAGAAAAAAGGATGTTGATTCCCCCATCCTAAATGAGCTGGTTGGCTTGACCCTTCTCCCCTCTGCAGAGCACGGTGGGGACTGCAGCTCACTCCTTGTGGGGCAGGAGGGCACAGGTGCAGGGCGCTGGGCTCTGATGCACCTGGAAGGCAGATCCGGTGGGGTGGGGTGGGGCAGGGCAGGGCAGGGCCTGTGGTTTACGTTCTGCCTTGCCTGGTGCTGGGCCATTGCACAATCCCCAGCCATGCTGCACAGCGCACCTGTCATGGTATAATTCCCCACTCTGAACCTTAGCGTCCAAAAGATGGGGTACCAGCATGAATTCCTCTAAGCTCAATTACCAGCTTAGAACCTGTAGCGCTGCCACCAACCAGGAATTCCAGTGCCTGGTACACTCTGGTCCCCCAAAAACCTTGCCCGGGGACCCCCAAGACCCAGTCCCTCTGGATCTTAACACAAGGAAAGTAAACCCTTTCCCTCACCGTTGCCTCTCCCAGGCTTCCCCTCCCTGGGTTACCCTGGAAGATCACTGTGATTCAAACTCCTTGAATCTTTAAACAGAGAGGAAAATTCACCTTCCCCTCTCCTTCTTTCTCCCCCTTCCAGACTCTCCCTGAGCGAGAAAGTAATCCTAACACAGAGAGAAATTAACTTCTCTCTCCCCCTTCCCTCCTTTCTCCCCACCAATTCCCTGGTGAATCCAGACCCCGTCCCCTGGGGTCTCACACCAGAATAAAAAAACAATCAGGTTCTTAAACAAGAAAAGCTTTTAATTAAAGAAAAAAAACAATAAAAATCATCTTTGTAAATTTAAAATGGAATAGGTACAGGGTCTTTCAGTTATAGACACTGAGAATACCCTCCCAGCCTAAGTATACAAGTAGAAAGTAAAATCTTTTCAGCAAAATACCAATTTGAACTCCTCCCAGCCAAATACACATTTGCAAATAAAGAAAACAAGCATAAACCTAACTCGCTTTATCTACCTAGTACTCACTATTTTGAATCTATAAGAACCTGTATCAGGGAGATTGGAGAGAAACCTGGTTGCACGTCTGGTCCCTCTGAGCCCCCAGAGTGAACAACAACCAAACACTAACAGCACACACAAAATCTTCCCTCCCTCAAGATTTGAAAGTATCCTGTCCCCTGATTGGTCCTCTGGTCTGGTGACACCCAGGCTTACTGGACTTGTTAACCCTTTCCAGGCAAAAGAGATATGAAGTACTTCTGTTCTATTAACTCTTACTTATCTGTTTATGACAGCACCGCAAGAGGCAGGGGGGCAAACAGATGATCCAGCACAAGGGGGGAGAGGAAATGTGGTTGGTGGGAGGAAAGGCCTTGGGTTGCACTGAAGGAGTGCAGAGCAGGGGTGACACCCCAGGAACCTGCAGCAAAGGGATGGACAGGTGGGCTGCGTGGATAGAAGAGGCAGTGAGCCTAAAAGGGGAGTGGGGTCTAATGCTCAGAGCAGGTGGGAGTTGGGCTCTATCCCTGGATCTAGGAGTAGATGTGCGTCTAGAGGTGAGAGCAAGGAGACTGGGAGCCAGGACTCCTGGGTTCCATAGTGGCGGCTGTTTTTTCCTGTGTCTCCCTTCCTAGAGGTCCCAGCCCAGCCCCCTAGTGGAATCTGACTGGGGGAGGGGGTTGCCCTGCCACTCCAGATTTGTGATTCGAACCCCTCCCCCCACGGGCTCTGACATCACAGAATCTCCCCCCAAGTCAGAAAGTAGGAGCCCCTCCCTGCATGCAGAGGAAGCTAGTGAGATTCTAGGGGGTCTCTGGCAGAGATGACAGCACCCACCAGACACCCAGTCATGGTTGCAAGGAGACCCTCCTGCACAGCCCCCTGCTACGAGGGACCGGGGGCGCCCAGCCAGGGTCAGGAGGTATGCTCCCCCTGAGCCCCTCCCCCATTACTCCAGGATCCGAGCATCTTCCTAATTCGCAGGGTAATTCTCCTCCCAGGCTCGTGGAAGGGTAGGAAGCACCACCAGCCCCATTTCCCAGACGGGAGAACTGAGGCCCAGAGAGGCTGAGTGATGTGCCCAAGGACACCCAGGAAGTCTGTGGCAGAGCAAAGCATGTTTCTGCCTCCCCACTCCCAGGTCTGGCCTGCTCCTGGGTTACTGGATGGCGCAGGGGTGGGGCCTTGGGGCAAGGGGCAGTGCAAGGGGGGGCCTCAGGGGAAGGGGCAGTGCAGGGATGGGGTCTCGGGAGAAGGAGCAGTGGGAGGGCGGGGTCTTGGGGCACTGTGAAGGCGGGGTCTAAGGTGAATGGGTGGTGCAGGGGCAGGGTCTCGGGGGGGAAGGGGCAGTGCGGGGGCAGGGAATCGGGAGAATGGGCAGTGTGGCATTGGGGACTTCGGGGAAGAGGCAGTGTGAGGGCAGAGTCTCGCGGCAAAGGAGAAGCATGTGGGTGGGGTCTCGGGCAAAGGGGTGATGTAGGGATGGGGATTCAGGGGAATGGGTGGTGAAGGGGCGGGGACTAGAGGGAAGGAGCCAGGCGGGCGCTGGGACTGGGGGAAGGGGCAGTGCAGGGGCGGGGTCTCGGGGGGAAGAGCGATGCAGGGGTGAGGTCTCAGGGAAAGGGGCGGGGACTGGGGGTAGGGGTGGTGCAAGGGCAGGGCCTCAGGGGAAGGGATGATGCAGAGATGGGGGTTAGGGGAAGGGGCAGGGCCTCAGGGGAAGGGGCAATGCGGGAGCAGAGATTAGAGGGAACAGGCGGCGCAGGGGCGGGGCCTTGCAGGAATGTGAGCACAGGGTCTCGGGTGAATGGGTGGTGTAGCGGTGGGGTCTCAGGGGGAAGGGGTGGTGCAGGGGCAGGGTCTCGGGGCAACGTGAGG